>NC_092865.1:58621329-58728080 GCF_032062135.1 Pyxicephalus adspersus | reverse complement strand
GAAAGTGATGATCAGTCACTACACCTAATTCAGTCAATTTCTGTTGGTCCAATTGCACATGCACAAAAATGGATTCCTGACCTACATCGCAGGTGCAAAGTTCTGATGTGCAGTAAAGATGTCAGAAAATCAGAGACTACTGAACAGGCAGAAATCAGAATTCAGTGCTTGCACAGTAGGACCTGAGGTTCAGACAGGCAAGAAAATGGAAACCCAAATTTTGAACTGTTCTGCTTTTCAATGGATCTTGACGATTAGACGAAAAAGCAGGGGTTGTGATTAGTTTTAGTTGGCTCGTGGGTTGTTGCTTTTTTATGTGTGTATCATTGTTGCATGAAAAAGTCCTCTTAGTGGCTGCAAATTGTGGCTTTCATGTGAATAATAAAACTGCCCTGGACAAGAATTTCAGTGTGCTGAGAACATACAACGTCTCTTCATTTTTCCAGCTGCTCATGTTATATTCTCCATAATGAAAATAGTCCTGTTAGAAAATCAGAATTCCACCCCCTTTCTTTTTGTAATGATTCTGATGAAGTTTATTGGGAACGCTGCATGATGATACTCATTAAAACTCATGCTTTCTGTGTCAGCTGGATTTGGTTATATACCCAACAGGAGGGCTTTTCTTAGTTGAAAGCGAACTCTAACATCAGGCCCAAAGCAGACTTATCACCATAATTTTTACTTTACATGAAATGGTAGACAATCTTTTTATGTAAAGTAAAAATTATGTCCTTTTTGCTTTTTTTTTAAAGAAAAGAGTGAGGCACCTCCCCTATCATGTGGCGATAAAGACGGAATGGAAGCGCCGAGCCTCCTGAGATACATATGTCACGCATCCCAGGAGGCTTCTGGCTGCTCCTTCTGCGCATGCGCAATTTCAGGAGGAAAGGAGTTTTTTCTTCAATGGTGAACAAAATGCCGATCTCACACAATTGCAGTGAGATCGGCATTCTTTTTTTCCCCGTCTACCGCAGGCTACATCACCCGATCTCGCTCCTGCACAGTGCAAGATTGGCTGACGTGCACAGAAGTAGAAAGAAGGGCAAAGAAGATGGCAGTGCCTGACACTCCCTCCATACCGGGACAAAGACGATTCAAGAACAACGTGGGACCCGGTCCAGGAAACCCCTGGAAGGATCAACAGATCTGCGCAAGTAAAGGTGAGGCCAACTTCAGGATCTGTCATTGCTGCAGGAATGGACGCTGCCATCTTCACCACCGGCTCCACGGCGGACTTCTGTAGAGATGGCGATCCCCCTCACTGATTGGATGATGTAACTTCTGCACATGCGCCATGTAGTTTGGAACAGAAACAGAAAGCCACCAGAAGCCAGGGAGGTATTTTTTCAACAAAAGAGACACTGAATATACTACCTCCTGGTGTTTTTTTATTTTGTCACTTTAGGTCCACATTAATTTTAGATTTTTAGTCTCACTTATTGCACTGGAAGATCAGTCCTCCTTTGTGGCGCTGGCTGTGTCAGCTGTAAAAAATAAAATATTCATTATATGTATGGAAGCGGCCATCTTAAGTGTGGCAGGTTGACCTTGCCATCCACTCCTGACCTTCTTCTCCGCCCACAGTCCTCCCTCATTGCTCAAGTATCATCACATGACAGGGGAAAAGAGAAAACAAATGCCAAACTTGCTGACCAATATGGGCACTGGAAATGGTTCCAAAATATTCCCAGGGAAAGCAGTGCTATGCATGGCAGGGGGGGTCTTAGCAATTACAGAGCCTAGGGTGCTTTAAATAGGACCTATTACCACAATTTTTTACTTTATATGAAAGGGTAGATAACTTTTATATTAAGCAAAAACAGATACCCCCCACACACACACTTCTGTTTTTACCATCATGGCGGTATAGACTGAATGGTGCGTGACCAAATGTAAGCCAGGTGTGAAGGGGTGGAGGGCTCTGTAGTAGTAAAGGTGTTTAATTTTTTTTTTTATTTTAATGAAAGTCCTGCTTTAATAAAACCCTAACCCTTTCCATACTCTACAAAAAATAAAAAAAATATTTTAGATACACTTTTTCATCTAAGACTTTGAAGTTGAATTTTTTCCCACATATAAAATAAAATAATTTATTACAATATTGTACTGTGCAATGTGACCCCATAATACAAGGCACATAAAAGTAAGAACACTCATTTGTCTCTCTGTACAGGTGCAGAACACAATCATTTCTTCATCCTATAGAGATTTAGCGCCCCCTTGTGGCTGACTGCATGTATTAAAAGTAGAAAATCTCTTCCAAATTAGGACTGCCTTTGCCATCCTTTCTTAAATTTCCTAATTTTCCTAATCCTTCTTTAAATTTCCTAAAATTTTCTTCCTGTCACTGATTTCACTGCTTACTAAAAACAGACCTGAAACCAGTGCAAAATCTCTCTTGACCAGCTCTCTTGACCTGCATCATTTACTATTTTTCTGTGTAAAGAAGCAGTAAAGCAATTGGATGAGCTTAAAGTGGAACAAAACTTTAAGCAAAATAACTACACTTACCTTTACTTCCGTCAATTCCTTTGGAGCTTTTCTTGATTGGTTCCCATGCTGTACTGTAATTCACCTTTGTCCCGGCATGGAAGAAGCGTTGGGTGCCGCCATCTTCGTCAGTCTTCTTTCTTCTTCTGGCTACGTCACCCAATCTCGCATTGCGCATGGTGCTGTAAATGGGCATACGAAAGCACTTTTTTCCCCTTTGAAGGAAAAAGACATTATGTAGCCATAATGTGTGAGGAATTCATGCTTTTCATTTCTGCAGAATAGAGCTGTCACTTTTCGCTCCTTCTACTGTTCTTCTGGGTTCCCCAAGTGTACAGTTGTAACTTACAAATATTATCCTGAGGGAAAAAAACATAATTGTGTTGTAAGTATGCATAGCATTTTTTTGTTGGCTCGCTGCTTCTTTGGTGAATTTTGGTAAAACCAGAAGAAGCTCAGCAATGGCAGCCTACTCAGGAGCAGGGGCATAGACTAGACATGGAAACATGAGCACAAATTTCAGGAGAGCTCCCATGTCTTCCTTGGAGCAAGGATTTGGCATACTATCTGTGTACTGATATATTGGAGTTCATGCAACTAGCAGAACCCCCAGAGTCAACTTCCAGACCAAGTCAATATAGTGTTGGCACTGCAGTACATAGAATGGATTTTTTTTGTGTGGACAAGCCAGGTCAGAACTTATGGACAGAAGAGAGAATGTTGCCCCTCGGTCCAACCGGTCCATCTGATGAGGATATTCTCAACACACAAAATATTGGAACCGACTGCAAGCCCTGTCTACCAGTTCTGACCTGAAGGCTTTGATCACTCTCATAGGGCAGACCTAGATATGGCCAAGTGAGACCCAGTGAAGGTGGCTGGTAAGTGGACGATATCACCTTGACCTCCAACTTTGCGTTAAGAATTCACCAACTACAGCAAAAGAGAAACCATTACCATTCACCATTAACACCTCATTTATCTTTATTCCTCCTTGGTGATCCAAGCACCTTCTGGAAAGCTCCCCCTGACTTTCGTGCCTATTTGTTTGCAAAAAGTCTTGCCTTTTGTGCCAGTCTCATTATTTGTATACAAACTGTGACTCCAAATCCCCGGATCTGCTTCAGTATGCAACTCTCTGGCATGACTTCTTATCACCATGTTTGCATTGCGTTTCAAGCCGTGTGACTCTGAGATCTTGGTAGCATGCATAGATGTCTCTTACAACACAGCCCCTTCAATGGCTATAGAGATCATGACGTTGGCCATGGTGTTGGAATGAAAGCCACACTTTTTTCTTCTCAACGGGGTCTACATTACATTGATGATTTTTCAGAACTACTTCTATATTGTCTTTGGGTTTGCACAGGCCTAAATCTCACTCACTATTGCTCTCTGCACCACTCAATGTGCCTGTTAGTTCACTGTTGTACACTACAGAACCATTTTGCCAGGACCAAGAACCTTCTCTGTTTGACCAGTTCCTGGTGAGCATTGTATAGTCACAGAAGCTAAAGGCAGACTGAAACAACACTAGATTGCCCCGTTCTAGAAGGGCTTTCTCCACCTTTCCTCCATAATCACTCCTGATTCTTGTGATGTTCTCCGTTAGAAACTGAAAATAAAGGTGTCAATCTTCCTCTTGATTGATTATATTGAGTACTGCCACCACTATTGAATTACTAGGATGGAAAAGATTTTTTTTACAAAGAAGAAAAAAATAGCGGACCCTGGGTTTTTTTGGCAGTGGGATGTAATATATTATATATGTAATATAATATATGATATATATATATTGATATTAAAGTGAATAATACAGCAAAAAGAAGTACTTACAATAGTTAAGAGTGGTCATCCCCATTCGTATTTCATGAGGTTGAAGAACAATTGACTAAACAAATCTGATTCGTAAATATTTGATAGTGGTCATATTAAACGTCCATTGTCCCAATGTGTTTCGCCATGCGGCTTCCTCAGGGAATTGGTTGGGAACGTTATCATTTAGTGACCATATGAGTTATATCTTAATTTAGGAAAGATTCCTTAAAAAATGAGGAAGGTGGAGTCCATGGTGATCATAAGTGGGAAGCTTCCTGGAAACAAGTACTTCCACTGTCCATCTAAAGTTAGCTTTAATGTCACATCACATGGACAGTAAAATGAAAAAATGTCATGCCACACACCACAAATCCATGTAGCCTATAAACCTTATTGCTCCCAAGTAATCATGAAAATACCACAAGAAAGATAAACCTGGATGTGTTTTCCTATTTCCTAGTGACGCAATACAGATAGTTACCGAGTTAAGGACATCCAACATACAGACGACTCCTAGATATGAACAGGGCTTCCCTGCTCGTTGCTCGTTCCCTGTATGCAGCATGGAGGCTTGATGGAGGGAAGGGGGCGGTTTGCATGATTTGCAAGATGACGTCTTTTGCTGTTCTGCAAACTCTTGTAACTCCATAAAGTTTTTTTTTCAGCTTTGTTTCTGATTAACTCACAGTTAGGATTTTATATAGTAACTGACACCATGCTGCCTAATATTATGTTGAGACAAACATCTGTCCTATATGCATTTATTAAAATGATGAACCTGTTCCGACTTACATACAAGTTCAACTTAGGAACAAACCTACAGTCCCTATCTCTGCAGGACCAATTGCTAAAGTCATAATGTGTATTGAAGGACCAGCAGTCCTGCATTGCATGGGAGGGCATCAAAGACACACCCATGATCAGGAGCATTGGATAGGGAAGGAGAGCGCCAGCTGCTGGTAAAGGGAAGAATAAGGTAGGATTTTGTACCCTACTTAATTTAAAGCAGCCTAATGTTGGGCTTTATTATTAATAATATCAATTGTAATAATATTAGTAGATAGTATTTTACAGGCTGACTGGGTTTTCTCTGACTCATAAAACATTTCCAGCAAAGCCTGTGATACGGAATGAGAAGTAGAGCATGAAAATTATCTCCTTCATATCATTTCTAGATTTTAGTTTCTTATTTTCTGCTCTTCCTGCAAGGCAAATCCTAGAGGTCTTGCTGAATATTTTGCTGTATTTTCTGGATGAATATAGAATAGTTAGTTGCAGACAGTGGGTTATTATTAAAGGGAAATTCAATTTTGCTGAGAAATATACAAAATACTGCTGAGAAAAAACAAAACAAAAAAAACTCCAAGGAAGTCACCTACATTGCATCCTTTACTGCAAATGTTACCTTATGGTGTTCTGTTCATTTGGGCCTGCATTAATTATTACAAATATATAAATTAGAGTGAGGTTCTGCCTATACTACAGTTAAATGGTCAATCCCAATGCCTGAATAAGAAACACTGTAGCCTTAGGATATCTTTAGATAAATATCACTCTCATTAAAGTGCACCAGTGCCTAGAGTACAGACATCTTTTAATCAAACAGTAAAAGAACTGTAAAACAAAGCACAACTGACCTCTCTAGCTGCATGTGTTATGAAGTAATTAATTCTAAAAGGTTACAATGAAAACTCATGCAGATTTTTTGGCATCCTCACTTTGAGGTCAGCTGGTCCTCCATTCTACATGATGAGGTCAGAGACCGGCACCAAAACTAAGAAAACAAAGACAAGCATCTGGCTAGAGTTAAAGTAGTCTCTACTCAAGAACAAAGCTAATATATTGCAGCTTACCAGTCCTTGGATGTGGTGGCTGCATTGCTTTTCTTTTTTCAGCGTTTTGTTGGTGATCCCACCAGTAACACACTTCCCGTCCGGCTCCCATTACTAGTCTAGGGAAGTAAATGGGGGAAATCTGCTAACAAAGTTTCTAACTGTTCTTACTGTTCTTGTGCACCCAACATACTTGTCTTGGTGACAATGGTGCCAACAGAGTAAAAGTCCCTTTAATGTAAAACAAGACAAAGAAGCAATAAAGGGGAGATTTTTTGCGGATTTATACTTTGATGCCTGAACAGAAAGATGATTTCTGTAAAGCTCTATGGTATTCAAACATACCATGCTCAAATCTTTGATCTACATGGAAGGTGGATTGGAGTGAATCATGCCTAGCTCAATCCAATGAGTAAGAAGGTGTGCTTCAGAAGTCAAGGTCATTTTAAAAAGATCGACAATATAGGTAGTCCCCGGAGTGCATACGAGATAGGGACTGTAGGTTTGTTCTTAAGTTGAATTTGCATGTAAGTCAGAACAGGAGGATTTTTTTAATAAATGCAATTAGTAGATATGTTTGTCTCAACATGTTATTAGGCAGCATTGTGTCAGTTAGTATATAAAATCCTCACTGTGAGGTAATCACAAACAAAACAAAAAAAAAGAAAAAAACTTTACGGAGCCTAGACATTCATTAACTTTTGGAGCAAGCTGTGCTTTGATATGCAAAAAGAAACAACTGCAGAATTTGTCTTGGTCAATACAAGTTACATGATGTTAAAGGTCAACTCAGCTCCTAAGATCATCATAACCTCAGCTGTGATTAGCGAAAGATTTCCTCTGCAAGTCGTGCAAACCGCCCCTCCCCCATCAAGCCTCCGTCCTGCAGACGAGCGTGCAGGGAAGCCGTTTGTATCTAGGAGTCATCTGTATGTCGGATCTCCTTAACTTGGGGACTACCTGTATTTGTAAACTACACGCCTCATGTCTCTGCCTTCCCTGAGGAAGCCAATAATGGTGAAACATGTCGGGAATCGAGACAACTATATTTCTCAACTACAAATCTCCAATACCATCAATATCTTTTGATGCCGTAGTATTTGTATGTTTTTTGGTACAACGAACATAAACAGATGGGATCTACCAATCTGATATTTTTTATGGTCCCCTGAATGTAGCCAGAGATAACCTCAAAACCTGATTGAAGCTGTAACCCCTATCTACTTTGTTCATAGATGACAAAATAAAGTTTTAGCTAGATATGCATTTTAATCCTGGCAGCAGATTGGAGGAACTGGGAACCCAGGTGAAAAGAATTCCAAAATGTCCAAGATGTATATAAATTATTACCTTGCACACTTTTTATTAGTTTTAGTTGAACTGGCGTGTGTCATGTGGTAATGTATGATTTTATAGATTTTTTTATTAGTCCTTTACTCTTTACATACTTTTTTGGGTATTTATTTTAGGACTCCAAGACATTGCTATGCATACACAGTGCATTTCACACCCCTTGTACCAGTGTTTAGCATACAGAAGTGCTTTATCCATGAAGTGCACTTATGAGACAATGCTACATTACCATATATATGTAAAGATTTCATTACCTTTCTGTACATTAAACTTGAGTTCTCTGAATGTTTTTGATGTGCTGTGATGAAAATCTGTCCGGTGTTGTTATAATGGAGGGGGCTTTCACGGCTTGAGCATGCTGCTAAGAAATAGTGCAATGTGGCCTTAACACTGTGGAGAACTGATGTAAGGGTTTTACATAATTGCATGTTCTATGTGTGATCAATGTGTGATCAGCTATACTTAGTGCAGGCTGAGAATGGAGCTGATGTATAGAAGCCTGGAAATGATACAAGCTCTATAGTGCCGCCTTGTGGCTAGAGATAGAAATGTATGTATGTATCTATGTATAGGTACAGTATGCTGAAAATCTGTATCAAAAGAAATGTAGAGACCAACAATGATGATTCTCCTTTAAAAATACCAATGATCTGGCCACCCATGGATTCAATCATTTAAACTCCAGGCTCAAGATCTGCCTAAATTTAAATACATAATGCAAACAATATTAAAACAAAAAGAAGTGTAGGACAATGAATATTTTGTTTTTTATTGGATGCTAGGTTCCTGGCTTCCCTGATTGAGAATCTGTTGAAACATTACAGCGGTATAGTCACATAGCTACTGTATGGCTAGTTAAAAAAATGCATGCTGGGATGTATGGTGGGGCATCCTTACATTGCAAAGTCCACTCGGTCCACAATTTCATTATCTTCCTTGGAAGGTCCCTGGGTAAAGGAAACCATGCAGCTACAAACAGGGAACCTTATACTGTAACCAAGAAATGAAGGTGGAATGGAAAGAAGATAAAAAATGAAAGTTTCCTGGGTATTGCTTCCCCTAAAACCTATTGCGGGTTATCTTTGACGGCCCTGACAATCGATGGGGATTTTGCTGGGACTTATCATTGCTGACTCTGACAGTTGGTCGTATCACTGCTGGCAATGACACTTGCTGGGGTTTATCATTGCTGGACTTGACCGTTCCTGGGAAATATTGCTGAGGGTTATCATTGGAAGCCCTAACATTTGCTGGGACTTATCATTAGTAGTTAACAATTGCTGGGGTTATCAATGGAGGGTATAATTGCTGGCACTGACATATGATGGGGATTATTTTTACTGGCATAGACACTTGCTGATGGTTATTGCTGTCTCTGACACATACTGGGCATCAGTTTTGCTAACACTGGGCTCTTGTGCATCCCTGACTTGGGGCCCCTCACCAAATTGACTCTGGGCCCTGTGTGGGGTGAGAAGGGTACGGGGCCCTCGTGCAGCAACACACCTTGCACCTCCCTATGACTGTCCCTGCTGAGGGTTTTTATTGCCATCAATACAATACAAGTGATGTACAGTAAAACATCCCTGCACACCTATGCACCAACCTGCCATCTCCCTTATACCTTCCAATTGTCTCCCCAAATTATTAGCAACTGGAAATCATTTAATTTTCTATTTAAAAAGCCTTGAGAAAAAACTTATAGAAACAGTTGTAACCAGTCATTTTTGTTCTATGATTTAGTCAATGTCACTGTGCGCATGACAGGGGTGAGTCCTTTACCTATTAACTTTGTACTAAAGCCCCATACATTTGTCTGATTATGGTCACTGAAATGATTATTTGTGATTGTTCCAAGTGACAGGGGAACAAATGAGCGCTGTACACACAGTGCTGTTCTTTTATATAAGGAGGAGGGGGTGAGCGAGCAGCACCTAACTGAGCTTTCCCCCATAGGAGATTCCCTGCCTGCATAGTTGTTCCTCAATAGACCGGGGGGATTGATGAACAATGTTGGGGGATCATTGTACAGACTGTAGATTTTCAAGGTTAGCATGACCATGGCTGAAAATACACATATGTATTTAAAGCGGACATAAACGAACAATTTTACCCTACATAAAAGGGTAGGGGGTTTCGGGAGAGGGTTTAAAACCCTTTTTTTTAACAACATTTTTTTTTTCTTCCACTTTAGCTGTTTATTTATCTGTTTGCATAGAACACAAATATTCATGGTTGACAAGAGGGAAAAAATAAGCCAACTTTGGCTCCTTTAATATACCAGAATGTAGAACCCCAAAGCAGCCAATCAAAAAGCCACATTTTCATCATCAGGCATTTGATTGGTGTTCTGAAGTGTAAATGACATATGAGATTGATTATTGCACATTGAATGTAACCCTGAATTTATTAATACATCATCTCATGTCATTTTCTAAATGCAAGCAAGATAAAGAGAGAAGAGAAAGCAGGCTTTCTCAAACAACAGTGTAATTTGCTTTTATTTGTGTGTGTAAGGTAGAAAATAAATGAACACAAACTAATATATAATAACAATTATATATGTTTTTAACAGAAAACTATTGTACTAGATCTATTCTCTAGACATAGTGCTCCTGCTGACACCATACATGTGATTTACAATTGCCGGAATAAATGTGAATAACTTAAATAAAATATACTCAAGGAGTTTTAGTGTCTCAATTATCCCAACGCATTTCACCCAAAATCGCTTCCTCAGTGGACAGTGAGACTTGGATTAGAATATAATAGCAGTGTGATGCTTCCCTAGACCGTAGAAAAGGGAGGAACGGTCAGTGTGGTTATCTGTGATAGCTGCGTGTGATGAACTTCATTTTGACAGTGAAGATGTCTGAGGATATTTATTATATCCAGGGTATACCTGAATTTTAAAGGTGATAGTATAATAAAATAAAAATAAAATAAATGCAACAAGTTTTAACTTTGGCTTGGTATCAGTCTTTTGCAGTCCTTGAGCAGAAGGAAAAACAGCAACTTGTGTGCTGCAATATAAAGGGCTGTTATTAGGAGGAGAATGTCAGAAAGATTAGCTAATCAGTCTGCTACTTCTCCTTTTACTGTCATGGCGCACAGAATTATTAGGAAACCTGTAAGTGAAAAAGAAATATATTAGGTCTCCTGCCATACGTTCTGTGGATGTACAGAAACATGGATCCTTTGGCAGATACAAAAGCTCCCATTGGAGGGGGTGCTGAGTAGTTCCTGGCTTTGCCCCCTTTCAGATGAAATAGAAAAATGAGTGTGGGGGTATATGACAGCCTAATATCTTCATATGTAACTGTGCAAATATCAGGTCTTCGCGATTCTTAAAACTGTTTTTTCTTTTAGTGAGAAGCTGTGATGGCAGAGGCACAAGCAAGTTTCACGTCATTGGAGTTACCGGCCGTAACTGTACTGTGTTTCTGTTTCTCCAGGGAACGTAAGCAAAGGACATTCACACTGAGATGTCACAAACACTGGGGGAGAATTGTTCTTCCTACAGCACTGTCATAACCTGGATATCTCGTGCCAAGACTAGGCATTTCACCGATGAAGATGAGCCCCGCAGTGGGCGCCCCCAACCTCAGCTGGCCCGGCAACCTGCGATGCTGTCCATGAGCTGATTATTGAGGACCGGCGAATATCCACAAAAATAATAGCCCAGATACTTGACATCTCACGGGAGCGTGTTGGGTTTGTTATCACCACTATCCTAGACATGCGCAAGCTTTCAGCGAAGTGGGTGCCGAAATGTTTGAACAGTGATCAGAAGAAGGAACGAGTTGAAGCATCCAAAGCTGTTTTGACCCATTTTAAGCTGCACAGAACTTTTTGGTTAGGTTAGTGACTGAGGACGAAA
This sequence comes from Pyxicephalus adspersus, assembly GCF_032062135.1. Taxonomy (NCBI): domain Eukaryota; kingdom Metazoa; phylum Chordata; class Amphibia; order Anura; family Pyxicephalidae; genus Pyxicephalus; species Pyxicephalus adspersus. The sequence continues at coordinate 58,716,704 of NC_092865.1, read as the reverse complement.
CCTGGCTCCACATCTATGATCCTGAAACCAAGGAACAGTCAAAGGAATGGCGCCACAGCAGGTCCCCACGGCCAGAGAAATTCTGAACCCAGAAATCGCCCAAAAAAGTCATGGCGTCCGTTTTCTGGGACAAAGACGGTATTCTGTTGGTGGACTATGGACTACCTACCTCAGGGCTCTAGTATCACTGGACAGTATTATGCTAACCTCCTGGACCAGCAGAAGAAGGCAATTATGACGAAACGCTGTGAAAAGTTGACCAAAAGGACCCTTTTTTCGCAGGACAATGCACCTTCTCACACGTCCAACGTTGTGGCTTTCAAATTGAACACCCTTGGTTTCCAATTGGTCCACCATCCCCCCCTGCTCACCTGACCTTGGCCCTTTGGACTATTATCTGTTCCCGAATTTGATGAAACACCTGAAGGGGCAACATTTTGAGGACATTTCTGACGTCAAAGATGCTGCTGAGAGCTGATTTGCTTATTATTAATAATAATAATAATAATAATAATAATATTATTAATAATAATAAAAAGGATTTTTATTTGAACGGTCTAGAAAAGCTGCAACTACGCTGTACCAAGTGCATCAGTCTCAGGGGGAATATGTTGAATAAATGAGTTTTTTTCATAACTCTGACTCTCTTCTTTCTGGGCAAAGCCTGGAACTTCTCAGCACCCCCTCATATATGTATCTCATCTGTATATATAACTGTTTGCCTGGATTTCAGCTTTAATGCAACTCTTTTTTTCCAGCCTTATTCATCTGGACTTAACAAAATAATTGTTGTTATTTGGAATAATGGCTGTAAATCTATAGTCTGTGTAGCTGCAGGCTGATTATCAGTGCTGGCTGTGATTCAGATCCTTGGCACATAGCAGTAACACTTCATCATCACTCTAATTTTTACCTCTCTGTAGTGATTAGAGGCGGCCCGTTACTGGGAATAACAGCTTTGGAGCTTTCTGCAAGACGCACATTCACACTACACGACCTTGCCAGGAGGAAGGACACTCTATAAAATCCACGCTGACCCATTTTCACAAGCGGTCTTTTCCTTCCTTGGCTCTTCCCAGTGTACATTTAGCTTTGTGTTCGTCTCCAAGTTGATATGTTAAAATGTCAGTGATTTAATTTAGCACTCTTTTCGGTATAGGGGAGCGGCGTGGACGGCTTCTGTGTGACTCTTTGCACGTTTAAGCAGTTTCCTATCTTTTGCTTTCATAATTAAAGCATCTTGAATATTCATTAAGTGTCGTCTTGATTAAATGCAGATACTGGATGATTAAGCACTAGCGGATAATTTCGGGAAACAACCTCTTGGTGTGATTTTTTTTTATTCTTTAAGATGTTATGTGTACGAGTGAAAGGCAGGAATGTAATTTAGTGCTCATATTTGTTCAAGTAAAAATATTAATTTCCTGAAAATGGTATTTGCAAACCAGATTTAGGGATAAGCTCTGGAAACAGAACTGTATTAAGTTTCCAGGTGTGAGGGTATGGGTTGCCTTAACCCCCCATAGTTTCACCTTCTTTAGCAGTGTCATTGATACAGAGATTGGCACTGACAATAATTATGTTAAAAGTACAGGTAGTCCCCGGGTTACATATGAGATAGGGATTGTGCCCCCTCCCCCCTTCAAGCCTCCATTCTGCACACAGCAAGCAGGAAAGCCCTGTTCCTAACTAGGAGACGTCCGTATGTCGGATGTCCTTAACCCGGGGACTACCTGTATAGGGTTTAATAGTATTTTGTTTCCATATGGCTGAGTCAATGACACCCTGCGTATACAAAATGTGTTTAATCTTCTGGGGTGTCATTCATCTCTGAAGATTGAGGGCATATTGTGAGTATACGGTTTTAGGCAGTGACTCCACTGGGAGCAGATATACAACATCCGGCACATACATTATGTCTTTAGTCCTCTGGGGAGTTCAACCAGGAAGACTGAAGACATATTTTGAGTATAGGGTTTCTAGATGCTATACCCAGCTGTGGTAGCTCAATGACACTCTGCACTTACAATATGTCCTCAGTATTCTTGGGTGTCGTTCAATTTAAAAGACTGAGGACATCTTGTAATAATTACTACAGGTGAAAGCTCCATAGTGAAAGTGTGTGGCAATACCAGAGCTCCACTTGGCAGAACCAACTTTTGTTCAAAATATAGCCCAGAACTAGAATTCACCTGTAATTGTTTTTTAATCATAAAATAATTTCTCATCTGTAGTTTACATTTGAAGATGACATGTTGGGGAAAAACCTTATTACTTTACAATACATAACTATTTATTCCACTCAAAAATCTATTTCTCAGGAATCGTCATCTTACTGCATGCATCGTTTTTATGGGACCTTCTTGTGCTCTCAGAAGGGATCTACAACTACTGCATAATTTTGTTGGTATTTAAAGTGTGCATCGTCCTCGGAACTTAGTGCTTGCTTGTATAGTGAAGCATATGAACTCCTTCTGTGTGGCATACGTCAAGTTTACCAGTCAATTGCTAGGCCAAACCATTGAAAGTACCATTGAAACCAAACCATTGGCTAAACCGTTGAAAGAGTGATGTCACCTCTTTGCCCAGCTGGGGTGGGATTGAGATTGCTTTGGAGGGGTATTTGCAAAGAAGCTAGCTTTTTGCCCTGAAAGAGCAAAGGGTCCATACCTTTCTAAACTGAAATTGTTAATAAAGATATGTGCCCTTGCTGAACTTCAACTTCCTTGACTTTGGAATGGCTTACCTAAAAACAAGTATCAACAAACTGAGTGTCCAAAGCTTAAACCCGAGTGCCACCATGGAGGTTTGCATGTTCAGGAGGAAAGCTTAGCAATGGCAGCTTCTAGTCATCTCCCATGGCAAGTTTCCTTTAACACCAGATACCACACTGAGTGGCTGCATTTAACCAAATTTCATATATTCATTTGTGCATCCCTAAACATGGTGCTACCAATCCAACATTGACTTAACTTTCAAGATTCAATACTCCCAAGTATTCAATGTCCAATGCCCAAATATCCAATGACCAATGAGTGCCTCAAGGCATTTTCAGATTCCTTATCTCCTATTTTTGTTGCTGCATAGCTTTTTCCAGGTGAGTAATTTGGAAATTATGATGCCAGAGGACTTCCAAAGTATCCAGACATTTACACAAGAGAACATCAATGGCAGCATTTATAATTGTCACATGACAAATTTATGGTATAGCCCTACATCCATTACATTTCCAGCAAACTGATGTTTGTAAAGCTTGTTTTAACAAAGCAGATTACCAAGAACAGCTGCAAATAGCACAGTACAGAACAACGCACTGCAACTTGCATTATGCAGTACATAACAGAAGAGCACCATGGGCATTAACCCTTTCCACTGGAATGATAGCCAACAACTGAGCCACGGGGAATCCACCTTTCTATAGGATGGGAACACTTCATTAGCTTTTCCTTCTGACTGATATCTGCTCACGCTAATTACACTGCCCCAGAGAGACGTGATGATTCTGCTATCTCAACCTCACAGATGGCACATTAGAATGGGCCCAGTCATTTAGTTTTGATGGAAAGGAATGGACAAAATAAATTGCAACCTTATGTTCTAAATTACTGTATGGAGGCTGGAAATAGACTGTATGGGGAATGTCCATTACGACATTTAAAATGCTTGTGTTGGATAGAGATGGCAGCCATACTGAGAGGTGAACCAATGTGTTTTGGCAGTGCAGGTTATCTTTTTTAATGCTAAGCTCCACACATAAATTATAAGGTGGAAGTACATGAATATGACTTGGTATCCACTGCTTGCAGTCTTTGTAAGCTTATGCCTATGCTGGGGGAAGAAAAGGTAGAAAAAGAAGCCAATCAGTTTTGCTGCTGTGCAAGAAGCCTCCTGATAGGTGGGGAGGGCAAACTGAGAAATTAGCCAATCAGTCCACTTCTTCTCCTTTTACTGCCATTCAGAGACTGGGGGGTGGAAAAGACTTGGTAAATAATCAATATCTCCCTGACATTGATTGTTTATCTTAATTACTGCCATGAACCCATATAACCCTGCTTTAGGCTTTCATAAACAGGGACAGCAAACAATATGGCAATATATTACCCGATGTTGAAAAGATCCCCGAGCACTACAGGTAATTAACCTCTAGTGCCCGGGGATCGCAGTGGAACTGCAGAAGAAGTCTCAAAAGAAAATTCCATTAAGAGTTTCACTGCGATCCCCTGGCACTAGAGGTTATTAAACCTCTAGTCCCCCAGGATCGCAGTGGATTCTCAGAGCTGCAATCATTCTTGCAGCTCTGGGAATCCTGTTTGCGATCCCCAGCACTAAAGGTTAAACGGGGACAAGTATCCCCATTCAAAACTTCTAGTGCTCCCTGATTGGCTGAGGAAAGCTTTCCTCAGCCAGTCAGAGAGCACTAGAGGTTTTGAATGGGGAAACTTGCAACCCATTTAACCTCTAGTGCCAGGGATCGCACACTGAGCTGATCAATGAATGCAGCCCAGCATTTTTTTTTTAAAATTCAAGCTCGATCGGTGAATTTACACCAGCCATTCTTGCTTACAATTTTCGTAAGCGAGAATGGCCGAATTTGCATAAGATCGAGTTTTAAAAGCTCGCTTGCTCATCCCTACTGCCCAGCAGTGTCCTGGCAAAAATAATATTGAGGGATAATGAGGTTATAAATTTGTATAATCACTATCCAAGGATGAAAATGAAAACCTGGAAATTAAGTAAAAAAAGTTGCTAAAGAAACTGTGAAAATGTTCTTTAACATGAGTTTAACAGTTGTTGATGTTGTAATGCCAACAGTTGCCCCAGAGCACATTCATTTCAATACACCAAGGGGAGGGTAACTTGAGTACATCACACTTATTCAGACCTGTTCATCAGGGGGTACTTGGTGGGCATTAGGTATACAAGGAAGCTGACTTATGATTCAAACATGTGGAGGGCCTTCAAAGGTCAATTCAGTCAACACTGCAAAGCAAAGTTGGATAACAACATACTAAGCCACCTCTATTCTTCCTTTGTTTGGCTTCTAGACATTTATCAAAAGTACATCAGGAACCACTTTCAGATTCGATCATGAGATGAAGATGTTGATCTCAAGCAACACTTAGGGATGGGCCCACAGCTCGGGGACCACTTTCCATCCACACGATCATTGCAAAATCAGTGGGTGGATTAGCAGTAACCAATGCATTGGCGAGGATTTCTTGGTAAGCTTTACTGTATGTTGATGATGAATGCCAAAAAACACATTCTCGATGATGAAAGAAACAAATTGACCTTTCTGCGGTTTTCTAAAGATCATATCTGTCTGATACGTTCCAAGGCTTTAATCGTCGTACTCCATGTTCTAGTGCCGGGATGGAAAGCTTTGCTAATCCACATCTCGGAGATGCTCAACCTTTTATCATAGTCCTGCAGGCAGCACAAAGTGGATACTTATCACATAAAAAGTTTAATTATAGGCGCTCACGTCTTCCTTTTCTGCAGTCAAGGTCCTCATCCTGCTGTTGACAAAGAAAGAATTGCGTTGTCATTTATAAGCACTTCAGCTGCAGCCTATATCCCCTTAGTCTACCTTTTTTTTTATAAGTGCAAGCTAATTGCCTGGAGATTAAGCAGTGTTTATACTATGTAAGAAGCACATCCACAATGAAGTTTTTCAGCTGAATATTGAAAGACATTGGCGCATAAAGGATATCTAATTTTTAGAGTATTACAGACTGCGTATGAAGGATTGTGCAGGGTATGTGTTAATTCTAAGCCTATTAAAGAGTCACTGAAGTTCAATTTTAAAGGGCTAGTAAGCCTCTAAATACACATACCAATGAGACAATGGACTCCAGTTTAAGTCAGTTTTAGTCAGATCAGACAAGGCAACAATTATTATTAGAAATGAGAATTTATAATAAATAAAAATAAATAATAAAATTTAAAATTCCAACTGGATTGAGCTAATTTGCATTGGTAATTCATATGTAAGTAATGTTCTAGTATTATTTGGATATAGTTTTTATTATTTTTTTTTTTACCTTTATTTTATTATTAAAAAAAAAAATATTCCCATGGCTTCACAGAGCATCCTGTGCTTGAGCATCTGGCACTTAAAGTGGAACTAAACCATCCTATAGTCACCTGTCTTTTCTTTCTCCTCATCTTGGATGATATCTTCAGCTATCTTCCCAGGCAGAATGATGTAATGTTTGTTTATTCCTAGCAAGTGCAGGGGAAGCCAGGATTGCCAGGTATTCCTTTTTTAGCAGTTCACCACAGCAATCAGGTAGGTAAGATTGACTATTGCAGAAGGGACATCACCTGTCAATATTGCCCTCCCTTAATCAAGATTCCTAAGTGGAGCTTTAATTCTGCTTTATAGAAGGGGTCTATGTATAAATTCTTCACCTTTAATGACTGCTGTGCTTTCTGTTATTTTGCCGCTGGATGGCATAATGAACCTTAGTCTTAACATGCACTGAATAGGGATTTGAGTTCATTTGAATGAAAAGATTGCCAAATTGATGGGTTAAAAATGTATAAATAGACCCCTTAAAGTAAACTTGTGAGTTGCTTTGCTTTTTCTGCAACATTATAAACAACCTTTGCCCCCCCCCCCCCCCCTACCTAATTTACCACCAGAAATCAGTCTCCAATTCAATCCTAATCAGGCTTTCTTACTTTCTGCCAACCATGGGACAACTCTGGAGTGGCCTACAAACTAGTGGCCACACATCAGATGTTCTGCTAAGCATGGAAGTAGTGGTTATTGTGCTTCCAATAGTAAAAAGACAATGCTATTTTTAACCCCATTCACTGAATGAATAAAGCATACAACGTACATTAGAAATTACCTTTAAAACTCAATTATCCCTGGATTGTCTACTATATGCCCATGGGCTGGGGCCATACATTCAAAATTCCTGAAACTGCATTACCGGATGGCTGACGGCCTGTTTCCCTACCCCACCATCCTTCCCTCCCTTCTCTTTGTCTTCCATTCCTACTTCTACTTTTTCTTCTTTTTTCTCCCCTGATACCCAGGCAAGAGTTTCAGCACCTTCAAAAGTGGCCATCATTGACCTTTCAACTCAGGCAGCCGAAGTAATTCCTTTCCCTAGGATTAAGAATATACCCCTCGCTGCCATATAGCCAAAAATGGACTTGGACATTCACCAACTATATATCTAAGACAGGTCCAAGGAGGAACAAGTAGCTGCTGCTTCTGTTACAAATATTAAGTTGTTACCTTATACTTCCCCTATTCTCTGTGTATGCTCAACCCCCTATGATGTCAACTGTTTTTACTGTTTTTGTTGAATTGTTTATTTTCTTTTTTCTTTTTTCTTTTTGTACAAATATTGAAAAAAAAGCTGATTTATGGGCTCAGTCACCTTCTCCCAAAAGTTCCCCCCATGGAGTCCCCTAGCGATATTTTTTTGCTCTTCTTTGTAGCCTTCTGGCTGGTCACCGGAAATGTTCGGTCTTTGTTGGTCTACTCTTAGTGGTGGGTGGTCCTCAATGATGCAGAGGGCAACTTTGATGTAATGGCATCACTGCTATTCTTTTCAGAATACAGAAAATTGTGGCAGTGATCTCTCCAGAGGCGGTTCCACGACACATGATTTATTCGTTTCCAAGACTAGAAAAGATCATCATGACTGTCATGGGTGCACCTGGATGGTCCAGCAAACTTAGAATTTTTTTTTATTTCAATCACTTCATATTATTCGGCAAAAGTTTTCAATCCCGGACCAGATTCATTCCAGGTCTGCTGGATTGCCTACATTGACTCATGTTAGTCTATATTCTCCAGTCTTGCAGGGCTTTATTAAATCAGGCCCAATATGTTCTCATTCTTCAGGTAACAATGGGCATCATTCAGTCTTACAAACTGAGGACATCTTGTGGTGAAAAGAACTACTACAGGGAACAGCTCTAGATTAAATATGTTAATTGAAGTAATTGGGCCTGATTTAATAAAACTATCCAAGGCTAGAAAGGATACACTTTCATCAGTGAACCTGGGTGATCTGGCAAAGTCATATGCTATGTGCTAGCAAATGTTTTAAATCCTGGACCAGATCCATTCCAGGTTTGCAGGATCACCAAGCTTCAATGATGAAAGTGTATCTTCTCCAGCCTTGGAGAGCCTAAATAAATCACTCCCATTGAATTTAAGGGGAACAAAAATTGACTTGAGCTTAAATCAATGTAAATGACCCATTCAATTTCTCTTGCTATCCAGTATACCAGCGATTGTTCATAGTGTCTGGTGTAAGCTCTTTATTCCACCCTCCCTCATGTCACAGTTCTCCAGTAATCCCACAGTGAGTGAGATCTTACCTTATATTCATATATAAGCCAGGTCCACACTTTTTCTTGTAATCAGTGATGGTGTTTGATGTGTAACAGACTTGTTTGGAGAAAAGCTTCTGCTCATTGTTACATGTGGCTAGGATAATCGAATAAGGGAACGCACTGTTACTTTATTGACTTATGTGTGAATCAGCAAGCTAAATTGGTGTGAATCAGTAAATAATTTGGTTTCCAGCTAGGCTGAAAATAGTCCTTTAGATCATTTGCCCATCTCTACTTGTTCTGCTAGTTGTATACTTCTCAGGACCATTGGCTTAACAACTATGTCAAAGTAATAATACCTTTAGAGGACACAGGTCAATAGTGAGTGGTTATTTAATAACTTAAAGTGCCCTGTCTTTATTTTTAAAAAGGTGGCACAGCAATACAATTCATATTCACAAGTTCATACTCATCTGGCTGCACCAATATATTCATGCTCTGTTGCTCTTCTTGCAGACTCCTGTGTCTTGTAGTTATATAGTGGTTTGATGCGTCATGTGTTTGCTTTGCAGGGAATGGCAGCGTTTGGCACTAACAGGAGGGGTAAGGACATGCTTGGAAATAAGAAGATAAATAGGCCAGCCTTTAAAACAAATAAAACCAGCATGTTCTCAGACTCTTCATTAAAAACAAAATATTTTTTATGTAAAGAAAACCAGTAAATGCACAACATTCTAACACATATTTCTGTATGAGTACAAAGCAATAATATACAGCTATATGCCCAATATTTACACATGTAAATAAAGTATTTTGCACTTTTGAGTTTGTCATGATGGATTACATATATAATGTAAGGTTGTTGGCACCAGTAGATGGCGCTGTGTAATCATGTAATTTGTGTAACAAACTACACTAACTGCCTTTGTATCCATTGGCTCTGATCTGTCAACCCTGTGCCAAAGAAAAGTGCCAACCAAGATTCTTTTTCAAATAGCATTTTAAGGGCAAAAAATATTTGGTTTATACTTGAGTATATAAAAGTGTATATACTTAGAATACAAAAGTTCCTATTCACCTGAAAGTTATTTTGTTGTAAAGCTTTTTGAGTGTGTTATTGTACTAATCTTATATACATACAGTGCTTTTTTAAGCTGCGTGTTACTTCTGCGCATCTACAGGTGTCTTATCTTGTAGCTTATTTTATCTTTGCAGTCATACATCTAATTTAGATTGCACTGTTTAAAATACCCACAAGAGGGAGACTCTGCAAATGTATACAGTATATGATATGCCACTATAAAAATGTTCCACAGTAAAATAGGTGAAAATGTTATATAGCTGAATAAAACCATTGTCATATCTGAGTATAATTTAGGTTAGATTTACCCTAACTTCCTGCCCTGTACAAATAACAAAATCTCTCTTAGTTGAGGGAACATTCCTTCCACAAAAGTAATGCAGGTGTCCCCATTAGATTTCCACTTTATATCTGTTCCAGTGATTTTAGATTTGACTTTTACATTTCCCTCACTTTCTGTCTGCAGAACAAATAGAGAGGGTACATGTCCAAAATTAGGGCAATTTTTATCTATAACATGGAAAAATGAGAAGTGTTTGGTTGAGGTTTAAGTCCAACAGAACTTGTTATTATTATTATTATTATTATTATTAATAATAATCATATTACTCTTTTTTACTTTTATGACTGGGGGAGCTCAGAGATTTACAGCCTTTCCTAAAGCCAACAGCTCCTTGGCCACCACCACTGCTTATCCCAAATTCTACAAAATAAACAACTCTTTGATATACTGTGGGTTTATTGGATCAAACAACTGTTTTATTAAAAAATACAATTATGAAAAACACAATTACAACATGTAAAGTATTCCAATATAAGTATAACATTACTTGAGCACAATTTGTCCCAACACAATCTAGTCTCTCCGAGGATCCAGGCTGTGTTTCAGCACCCAGTTTTTGTAGGATCTGTGCACCAGAGTGATCTCCAAACAGAAAGTCACTTTAAAGTCCCAGCAACAAGAGGAGAGAGGTCAGCAGTACAGGACATAGATTGCTATGACAGGGAAATGTTATCCACTGACACCGATGTGTACCACCACACTCACTCTTTTCTGCCCCACATTTCACAGGGCACTATTTTTCCCCCACCATTGTTCATTGGGAACAACCACAAACTTTCACACTCTTGTTTCTGCCCACATCCTGATGTTCTTACATCACCTTTTGGGCACTAATATGCCTTTCACCTGCTGGTGTTTCTTCACCCCCCAGGTACTATTGTTTCCCCAATCCCCCATTGGGCACTATACACAGTTGCCTTCATCAATCACCCTCTTTAGCATCAAAGTTGCTTCTTTACCCCCACCCCCCTCGCCTTATTGAGCACCAATGGCCCTGAGCATGCTCCATTGACACAAATGCATACATTTTTAATTTCAAGGACAAGGAACCTCTGACCCCGAACCACCCTTCCACCTCCTCCACCTTCTTTCCTCCCGCTGAATAGCGATGCAAGAGACCCCAGGATACTTATACTATGTTATACATCGCATTGTCCTGCATGCTACACTCTATATATTGTTTAATACATTACAAAGACAATACTAAGTCCTGACCCCTGCACTCTGTGTTGTATTGTGTACTATATAGTTCTAAGTAAAGGGTTTATTTACTCAACAGTGGTTTGCTGCTGTATTGTTTGTAACCATGAGGATTTTGACATATGATTTCCATCTCATTTTATGCTTTCAGTATCTTCTTTTAAAGAAAGCTCCTAGACTAGAAATATGAGATTAGTCATTGTTGGTTTTTTGGAAGGGTCATGCTCCAGATATTTTGTCCTGACCATTCCTTCCCTACTTAGACAGTAAAGGACCTGGAAGGAGCATGGACATATCAGATGACCCAACACTGGACACGCTTGTGCCAGGTCTGTGACATACCAGAAAGGGTCAAGATGACGATTTTAGAACTTTCATCTACAAAAACAAGTTAGCAATGGCAAATCCTAGTCTAGTATGACAGATTCTTTTTTTCCCCAGCAATACCTCACTACTTGCATTATATGATTATAAGCTTTTTCTTTCTGCTTTTATTAATAACCTTCTCTTCAGAGACAGCTTTGCCTGTGAAATTCTCAGTCCGGTTCCCCTTTTCAGTACTCTTTTCTAAGCTTCCACTTGGCAATAAAACCATCAGCTTGCTTCTACTGGTCTGGGATAAGCTGATTTTGTGGCAGCAGCCGCAGAGCAAAGTGATTTTTTAAAAATTATTTCTCCATAAAGAGGAGAAATAAAACAAAGCAACGGTATAGATAGAAATTTAACAGGGCATTCCAAGTAGATTGGGATCAAAATGTAGAGCTTGGATGGTGATGGGAGTCCAGAAATACACTGCAGAGCATCATAGAAAAATATTCATTGATTAGCAGTTGCTGCCCCAGGCCCCTGTACTGTACTGCAGGCAGGGTATATGAATGGCATGTTCATCAATGGTATGTTCTTATTGAACAATGGGTTTTATCAAACTAGGTAAAGACATCTAATAAAATTAGATTAGTCTTTCTAGTTTTCTCTAGAGTCTGTTTGTGGTCCAATTGAGCAGTTGTAGTTTTATTTCCCACCTGACAGTCCCTATAGTTCCAGCACCAATATTACTCAGCAGAGCCAATGGTATAGCCGGTGGTCTATGACCAATAGATACTTAGGTAAGTAGCCATTAACACAAATAATCTTCTTAACTGTCTCAATGATCAAGATACTACCCTTGGCCCACAGTCCAACACAGCATTCTTCTGTAATGGGGCATTATTCCCACTGCCCATAGATGTAAGGGAGCACTTTTTTTTAACTGTGACTATAAGTAGGCATTTGTACATTGACCACTATTGGTAGCACTTTTCTATGGAAAGTAACACTTTTCCACGGACCACCGGAGTAAGATGGCCGATCTTCACTGAAGACTATTGCAGATGTGCACTACTCCCGGTGACCATCAATGTCAAGAGGCCATTTTTAACTGACCACCAATGTAAATGAGGGACATAATTTCACTGGTGTAGGGGCACTTTTACATTGAACACCAAAATGTAAAAAAATATTGTTTTTTCAAGTATTATCACTGTAAAGGAGAAGTTTGCCAGTCATCATCTTCTTCTACCGGTCACCTATATATTGGAACTCCTCTCCCACTGTCCACCAATGTTAGGGGGGCCTTTCACTAACCACCAATATAAAGGGATTTTTCAGACCTATCTTTCTCTGACCCCCAATGTAAATAACGCCTCTTTCCCTGACCACCGGTGTGTGTGAATCCTTCTTTCACTAGCTGCCAATGTAACGGGACTCTCACTCACCACCAATTTTAGGGGTTTATTCTTCACATGGCATTTGTTGATTGATCAGCAATGTGAAGGCCCACTACAATTTTCACCATCATCCACTTTTCTGTCCATTGCCATTATTTATTTTAGTTCATGACTATTATTAGAAGTAATTTTGTGTTATAGAAGGGGAGTGTTAAATATTTCTCTTCTTGATGTCAGATGTACTAGCTACACAACATTTTATATCAACAAAGTATTGTAGGATGAGCTGAGCTGAACAAAAATTTGTTATAACCTAAAAAAATTATTGTATGGGTTCTTCCCTGGTAAAAAGAATAAAAACGCTTCCTTGAACTAAACGTGGACCATGTAAATATATTAGCCTTCAAGCTGCACTGTGCGTGAATGTTGTAGCATTTATGAATACATCTGAGCTCCTTAAATTTATAGCAGCCATTTGTAATCCCTAACAAAACCACATCTCACTTCTTCCAGTGTGATGCTGTCACATGCAAAGCAAGATCCCATTATCAAAGGGTCTATGTTTTGGAACACTTTTCTGTCTCCAACAGAGTAGAATGAAGTTGCCCTCAACACTTTCCAAGAGTCCAGTATGATTTTTACAATTACCTATTTTTCCCAGTATGAACTTTACAAATAACTGCACATTTCTAGGCTTGGCAGTAAGATTTTGCCACACCAAAAAAAGTCTTTTAGTGAGTGTCTTTTACCTAATTAATTATTTGTGGCCCAGCTGACTTTGCTTCCAATTTATCGCAAACGCTGAGCAGAGCGACGCGTAGCTCCTGAAGCTTTCAGCTGACACAGCTTCCTCTAGGACCCAGAGGGATGTTCAACTTTCTCCGTTCACTCTTGCTGTCTTGCTGGCTGTGTTCGAATAAAAGTGTACTATCAGCGCAGCCTTTCCTTGAGTGTATTGTTGAAGCAACTGAGTGGGTGCCTTTGTATTAGGAACATTTAAACTTATTTGCCGGGAGTTCAGAGACAATGGATATTTTTGATCAGGTAAGCATTCGTCTTTCCCGTTGAACCTGTTGTGGATGTTTTTTTTTGGAATATATAACGTGTGTTTAGATGTCAACAATTTGTGTCTATTTTTGTCCCCTTTTTTTCTTAGCTTGTATCATCTGGTTCCTTTCGGATAGTAAAAGAGCCTCTTGCTTTCCTTCGGATCTTGGAATGGGTGAGTTTATCGGGTAAAAGCCCCCTTTCTTTAAAAAAATTGCAGCTCGTTGAACACCCAGTGTTTATTTGGTGGCTCTTGCGGTCATTTTTCAATAGTGCTTCTCTCTGTTGAAGAAGAAGGTGATGCACAGTGTGACATCTCACATACATATAGAGTGTTGACCATGACCAGGAGACAGGGTTGTCATCCATGGTGTAGGTATAAAGGTTGTGTTGTCTTACTATGAGCCTTGCTTGTTGGCATGTGTGCCTACTTCCCATTGCCTTTGTGGAACATTAATGCCCCTTGATCTGTAAAGTACAGTATGGTATGGGTAGATGACTTCATCTACATTCTGCTGGAAAATAGGCGATGATAACCTATAATCTGAGAGATGCTCAGTATATATATCCACATGACATCATCCCAGCTGAGCTTCAACAGCACAGACAGGTGTTGTTGGGGGGATATAGGCAAAGCTAACTGAGCAAGAAGCTGTTTTAGTGAAGAGTATAGCTGCTGCAGAACCTCCAGTGGGCATTGGACAATGGTCGTGAAGAGTATAGATGCTGCAGAACCTCCAGTTGGCATTGGACAATGGTCAGACAATAGGAAATGATTATCTGATTGTTGAGTTGAGGTTTTCTGGTTCTCTCACCTCTGACATGTATGATGTACAATGTATATCCCGGCATGAGGTAGAATACAATATGCAAAATACAGTTACAGATTGGCTGGATTTTATGAAACCTATTATAGTGAGCAAACATAGGCACATGTCTAATTTGGGACTAATGGCGGTATGATATATATAATACATTGTGCACTACTTGCTGACTTATATAATGGATGGTCATGGCAAGTGTGGTGTATGTTTTGCATCCATTTCTCCACTAAAATGGAACCACCTGGCTATCAATTGCATGGAGATTTTCCAGCATGTTGGGAAATCTCTTAGTGTGGTAGCCTTTCCTTTTCAGCAATTGCAAGCACATTATCACACTTTAACAGTTGTGGCAAGTGATGTTCATGGGGTCGAATTGCGTGCTTTCATCAGGTTATATGTAACTATTGTTGTCATGTGGTATAAATTGGATTCTTTAAAAAAAGGAAATCTGTTAAAAATGAATCTTCTTTAGGAAATACTGTTTTACTGGCTGTTAGGATGATCCAACTGCCTCAGTAGCCTCTGAGCTGCTGACCCAGATCAAGGCTGGAAGTTGGGTCTTCAGTGTTACATCAATGACTCAGAAAGGTAATAAGGTCATTAGACATGGCAGCATGTTTATAAGTTCAGATGTAGCAGCTTTCATACTTATCCCAGCGTAAGTTTCCAATGATATGTTCTCAATATTCATGGTGTCCATTGGATAGAGGTTAGTGAATGGATTTGGAATTCCCATGGACTGGGTCCCCAGTGTGGATTGTAAAGTGTAACATGCAAAGACCAGCCGACGCACGCTATCTAAGATATGGATGTACAGGTGCAATTATGGTCATTGCAGGAAGTCCATGGACTGACCCAAACACTTATTTCAATATATACTCAATCGGATTGACAAACCCACTATATAGTGTTGTACAATCAGACTAAATATGATCACCTACAGATACATATAACTGTCGCCCAGTCTAGCCAATGGCAAACAACTGTATGTCTATGGACTAAACCTGACCTGTTAAAAAAAACCTGAGTAACCAGGGACCTGATGGGATTTATGGGTTTTCCCAGGCAGTGCCAGGAATATATGCACAAGATATAACCTGGCACACTAAGCAGGTCCTAAAGCCTATATACCTATTGTTGCACCAAGAGTTTAGGAATATTTACATGGATTTCTTAACCAGCCAATTAGCTTTTTTCCTTGAAATCTATCATTGGCACCCAACACAATGGCCAACTTTGCCAATGGGTGGCAACAGGCATGGCAACATCAGAGTGCTCCTCAAATCTTGGTTACCTTCTGACGACAGTATGTTAATTATTAGTAAAAGAGTTTCTTAAGCAGAAATCTAGAACTTGGGTATAAAGACCAAACTGTGCATTCTGTATGTGTATTGATGTGTGTATTAATGCACCTAAAGATTGTTGAGAACACCAGATAATGTTTACATAGCACTATTTAACTGTGCAAATGTTTTTTATGGACTTACACAACATAAGGACACTTATTGCCCAGGCATACATGTTTCAACAACAGGCATAAAAATACAGCCATAGCAATTATACAAAAATGTTTAATGATGCCCCAGCTTATAACCTAGTCCTAGATATCATGGTCCATAGATGGTGGAAGAATTGCTATCCATTGTAATCCAAATCAGCTGCGTCAAACAACATTTACCGTAGCAAAAAATGTGATTGGGTGTAATGCTGGTCAAATGCATTTTAATGCAAAATATTGAATTTGAATGCCAATAATTAGTCTATAGGTAAGCAAATATGTTGTATGGATTTTAACACTATTCTTGCATGCTGGACATCTTATCAATGACCTATTCTTTAATGGCAATACATTTTTAGTCCACTAGATGCCAGTGCAGCGATGATGTCATTGTGGGCGTGGAGTGCTGATGTCACCAGGTTTATTATAGAATCATGGATAGAGAAGTAGGTATTAGAGACATATAAAGATGGATAGATTAATCAATACATAGTTAGAAATGAGATATTTAGAGATAGATGGAAAGATAGATAGATAGATAGATAGATAGATAGATAGATAGATAGATAGATGAGAGACAGCTAGTTTGATCAATAGATAGATATTAGAGACACATAGATGTATAGTTTGATATGGGAGATATAGGGATGGATGGATAGCTAGTTAGATCAGTAGACAAATAAGACAGGAGATAAAGTGACAAATGGCTTAATAGATAGATATAGGAGAGTTATAAAGATGGAAAGATAAATCCATCAATAGACAGATAGACATGAGAGAAATATAGGAATAGATAAATATATATAAGATACATAAAGGGATAAATAGATCTAATAATGGATTAATAATTACAGACATATAGGGATGTATAGATGAATAGAGAGAACAGTCGATAGAAAGATAGATATGGAGATAGATAAATGACAGATATATAGGGATAGTTAGATAGATAGATGGTTCATAGAGAGATAAAGGACAGATAGATGATTGAAAGAGATAGATAGAGAGAGAGAGAGAGAGAGAATGAGATAGATAGATATTGATAGATAGATAGATAGATAGATAGATAGATAGATATAGAGAGATAGATAGATAGATAAATAAATATATATAGAGTAAATAGATAGATAGATAGATAGATAGATAGATAGATAGATGATTTCCCTTCCTATAATTATGATGCGGCGGTGTGTCTATTACAGCAGAACAATGAAGAAGATCTGTAATTGGCTGGCTGAACAATGTCACTGTTTATTTTTCTGATCCTTATCTGTGCTGATATCTGCAGGTCACATGACTTGCATTGCCGGTAGGGCTGAAGTCCCGCAGAATGCAGCTGAACGGAAAGTTCAGAGCACGTCATATGGCATTAATCAGACTTTCTTAGCTAGGGACATACTGGATATCTACAGGGTGGTGTGTAAAATAGAGCAAAGCTGAACAAAGTGGCCCTTTTCATTTTCAAAATGACATGTATTTCAGTATTGCAGTATTAAGCTGCTGTTATGTTTTCTTAATTAATTTTTTAAATTTCTTTTATATTAGTGTTACTATGTAAAACAATAATAAATAAAACATATATAGTAAAAGAATAAACATTGCTGCTTGCAGCTAGATGTGTTTTATGTGTTAGATGTGATATTTATTGTGCTTTTATACTGTCACACCTGGATTTTATAGTAAATGTAGAATACTGAATCGTCGGGATATAGGGGATATTTCACCAACTTACATCCCAGAGAGGGTACCAATCCAGTGACACAACTACATGTTCTTTAAGTATAGCTAAACCCTCCAAGAATAACTTCATATAGTTCAGCTTGACAGTCCTCATATTTGGTGTCTGTATTAGGTTCCTAATTTTCACCACGGGATCTTACCAGTACCAATTCATGTCCCAAGGTGACAATGCTCATTTTACTGTATCTATAGAGAAGCAATGTTGTCACCCAAGCCTGCTCTTCCAACCTAAACACCTCTCCTTCTCCTCATCTTCATTACATTGAGGGGTGTTACTTAATAGAACATAGCAGGAAAAACCTGATTACATTATTTTGGATCCCACTTCAGTCCACAAGATTACTTTTAGGACTGGATAATATATATATTTATATTTATATATATATATATATATATATATATATATATATATATATATATATATATATATATATATAGTATTTTTTTACTTTACACTGCTATTTGAGTTGCGTAGACTTTAAAAGTTGCTATAATAAAGCTGAAGTTACATCTGTATTTATTTTGCTGTCTCTGGTACCTCCTACCCCTTCCTCTTATCATCACGCTAATGAAATTAATAAATGCCATTTTCTATTTTCATTACATACCTTATTTTGGAATCCCTGATGTCATCACTGGGTCTTCTCTATGCAATGCAGGTGGCTCAAGGATGGTGGGACTGTCTGGCAGGGTGCTGCACATACCTTTCTGAAAAGAAGAAGTTGTGGTTATTCCCACTTGTGATGCTGAACCTCCATGATATAAAGAACTTTAATTTGTATATTAATGCCCCTGTAGGTACAAAATATCTTGCTAGACTTTACAGTGTTGCTTTAACAAATATTTACATTTAGTGGATATTGCCCATAGCCATCAGATTGCAGCTATATTTATTCCAGCATGGGATAGTATAGGATAATAAGCATGTCCTCCATATTGTGCACACATCTGATCTTCATAATGATGGTCTCAATGAGGTTGGATAGTTATATGGAATCTTCTTCAAGGTCTGGAGTTGGGTGCCTTAGAAATGCCTTGTTAACTAATATCCAGGGATGTGAAAATTAAATTGCTGATGGCCTTATATTCTTTATGTGGACGCCATCTTTCCAAAACAAGCCAGATCAGCATTTCCAAACTGGATTTTTACTAGGTTGTTTTTGATAGGTCAAAATAATGGGCACACATAAGGCTGTGCACAGGTGACCATTTCATTGCTTGATTTATATCTATCTGACATTTTTCTATTTAAAATAAAATGTAAACAAAAAATTAAAAGCCCTGCTATGTGGAAGATTTTAGAAAGAAGTGGTGTCCCAGTCCCCAGGCAGCTACAGCTGCAATACTCACCTAATCTTCAGCTCTGCCATATCATAAGTCTTCTAGGCTGAATGGATTGCAGTACCAGCACACAAGATTGAAGACCTCCTGTAAAT
This sequence comes from Pyxicephalus adspersus, assembly GCF_032062135.1. Lineage (NCBI taxonomy): Eukaryota > Metazoa > Chordata > Amphibia > Anura > Pyxicephalidae > Pyxicephalus > Pyxicephalus adspersus. The sequence goes on along the minus strand of NC_092865.1, from coordinate 58,697,522 downwards.
GTGGGGCATCATTGACCCACACACATGCAGACTGTGATGAAAATGTAGCCTGACATCAGAGACACTTTTGAATTTCCAAAATATACGGCTGGTGCTTATGATCTGTAGTTGTCCTTCTTCTGATCTCCATTTGACCTGATTCTATATTGCTCTTTCTATACCTTTCATTATATCCTTGTATTTCTTATTTTGGTCCCTAACCAATAAGCATTTCCCAATTCATATGCTTAACCCAACGTTTCGGCTATTTTCATGGCTTCATCAGGGGTTTTGAAACTGTGCTTCAAACATACTCTTGGAGCCCAATTTATTAACGCTCCCCAGGATAGACTAGTGCAGAAGAACCTGAGTAATCAAGCAAAGCTGGAATGGATTTCTTAAAAATCATTTTCTATTAGCTGTAGACAAAAAAGTTCTGCAGTCAGTAGGAGATGCCTTGGAGTTGTTGGTCTCTGGGAAAAAAGTCTGCTGTAAAGTAAACATTTTTAGTGTCCAAGATCAGTGGGAGAAAAATTGCCTGGATTTGTAGTCAATATGTAGGGGGGGTTTAGGAGGAAAAATAGTGCCTAGTGGTTGGTGGGGAAGAACAAGAATGCCCATTTTGTGGAGGGTTACCTATGATGTCAGTGAGAAACACTTACCTTTCACTGCATTATATGTTACTTTCTGCTGTTCCCTCTCATCTTCCCTTGCTGTTGGGACAATACAGACTGTATTGGGTAGGAGAACACTCCACTACATGGAGTCTTTAGAAAGCTGGAGTCAGGAAATGACAGGAAAGGACCCAACCCAAAACCATGGGATACTGGGATTGTGTTAATATCCCAGAACAGTTGAATCTGAGACAATGTGGGTGTTTGTAGCAGCCCAATAGTCACCATGTGAAACAGGATTTCCCCAATAGGAACACCTAGACAATAATTCAAGACCTGCTCAGTCCAAATGTTTGAGATGGAGTTCCACTTTAGGAGATTACTTCTTAAGTTTCTTCTCCATTGCAAATGCATAATTTAAAATTATATTAGTATTCCATCTTTTCTAGAGAAATGTCAACTGCAGTATTTTTACTTTTATTTTTAGGGCTGCTCGGTGCGATTTCACACATAATTATCACCACATTTCAGCAACAACAAAATTAAACCAGTGTCATGTATTCGTAGATAAGTGAGAGTTTCATGATACTTCTGGTAAGTTCCCTTTTGAAAACTTTAGGGAAATATACTATAAATTATTATGTATTTTCAAAAGGAAAAAGCTATGAAAATCACTAAAAGAGGTCTCTTTATAAAGCAGTGAATCTGACATTCACTGAAAAATTTTCTGCTGAAGAATATTCCAGGTCTATGTCGTTTCAATGGCAGTAACTCATTGTCCACTAGAGAATGTTCCTGCGGATGTCAATCTTATTGATTTTTATATTGACCACCTAATATGTTGATTTGGATAGAGCAAGAAATGGTTAAACTTACGGGGAAAGTAAAGTAACTTAAAGTTAAAAATGTATTGTTATCTGCGTTCCTGTTGGTCAGGTTCACTCTGCCATACTGTCCCAATAAATGGGTGTCAGGTAGGCCAATGAATGATCCTCCTCATTAGAGAAACCAATCATACCAATCAATAAAACAAATAGGTTGGCAGCAGTTCATTTGTACACAGTTACACTTGGCCAATCTGCTAAACACTGTGTTAAACATCTGGAAACATATTCCATTCAGATCCGCAGATCTATGCTCAGCTCAGCCTACATCTGCACGAGCATTTAAAGTGTGTATTGGGGCAATAAAGATTATTCAGTAAGTTTCTTTAATACATACACATCTCTTCTCATCTCCATAGCAAATGGCAGCATTACTCAACCTCTTCAACATAGAGGAACCCTTGAAATAACTTTCAAGTGTCAGGGAACCCCTCCTATAATTACTATAAACACAGCTCACAATATATTAGTGTGGTGGTCAGTAGGAAGAATGCCTCTTACATTGCTGGTCGTTGGGAAGAATATCACCCACAGAGATAGCCAAAAAGATAATTGGTATCTGATATTGGTATATGGTACTTACCTGAAACACACACATTGCTCATTGTTCAAAAAACCTCTAGGAACCTCTGGAGCAGTGGTCGCCAACCTTTTTGGTCCTGTGGACCACTAAAATTACCGGCTCTTGACCGCGCATGCGCGGGGAGACAGTTGTCAATCAAAGGGGAGGAACCTCCCTATAGTGACATTATAGTAACACCATAACCTGAGATCTGAGCCTGCAATGGTAGAATGGGCAGGTTGTGTCATGAAACACAGACTACCCACTTCCCTGAGCCAGGGATTTACATAGGAGATGTGGTCCATGGCTCTGGCCGGTGCATCCTCCCGGTGGGGTCCTTTCCTTGACCTTCTCGCAGACCACCGCTTCTCGCAGACCTCTGGTAGGCGACCGCTGCTCTGGAGGAACCCTGGTTAAGAAACACTGGGATAAGGGAGGCGATTTGTAATCTAGCCAAAGATAACTGGACAGACGTGACAACACTGGCTACATTTTCATTTCACTTGAGGAAGAGTTGTCAACTCAAACAAAAAGATCAGCAGTTTTTTCATGTCATGGGTAAAGGTGCAACGTCAGCCCATTCAATGCACTAAAAAGTGTCTGAAACGTGGCTGATATCTCAACAGTTGTTAAGCAGGGAGGCAAATTGTGTCGTTCATATCGCCTTCAAGAAGCTAGTCTGCAAATCCTTATACATCCCTTAATACACCAACAAAAATTTGAAAGAGCAAAGCGTATAATCTAGTTAGAAATGAGATCTACTTAAAGGGGAAAAAAAACTGCTCACTTAACGTGAATGTTAATTTAAATACTTTGAATACATAATCATGTATAAGGGAGATTAAAAAAGTGGATGTTTGCTTACATTTTATTGGATGATTGAAGTGAATGCAGTGCCACCTTATTTTGTAAGTGAACATTCAGGGCTGATTTCTATGGGTGATTGCAATCATGGGTATAGGGTGGCTCAGGACCGCCATCAGAAATTTCCGGTCCCCTTACTAGGTAAACTTGTTGGACCCCCCTTCCCTATGTCTAAAAGTTCCAAAATTGTAGAAGTCAAGCTCTTTTGATCAGGCCCTGGTACAAAAGTATACCTTCTCTTCTCTTAATGGTAGCCCTGGGGCAGCTGAATGCCAGCCAACTTCTGTTAACCCCTGTTATATTTTGGATCAAATGAGAGTGACACAGCGCTCTACATTAAACATTAACACATATTAACTCATTGAGTTACTGGGCCTGATTTATTAAAGATCTCCAAGGCTGGAGAGGATACACTTTCACCAGTGAACTTGGGTGATTCAGCAAACCTTAAATGGATCTGGTCCAGGATTAAAAACATTTGCCAGCAAATAGCAATTGACTTTTAAGAAATCTTTTTCAGGTTTGATCGCCCAGCTTCACTGATGAAAGTGTATCTTCTCCAGTCCTGGAGAGTTTTAATAAATCAGGCCCACTGTTTGTTAATGCTGTAGCACACAATAAAAGGAACATGTGTCCATTGGGGTGCTCTACAGTGCCAATACATTGTAGGTGCACTGGATGCCATGCCAAATAAGTGTAGGGTGTTGCGCCAAAGCATACAATGTCAATGGGTGCAAACTGAAGTCTCCATTCCTTTAGGGAAATTAAGATTTGAAAGTCTGCAGATGACATTGGTATATTGACCTTAACCACCCGGTGTGATGTCTGTTTAGGTTTCATCATTCCTCTCTGTGGCTCCTGTACCATTTGTCTTGTTATATAAAAATTGCATCATCTGAATGGCTCCTGTAACAGTCTCGGCTCTAAGTCATTCATGTGTGAGTGTGTTGCTGCACACTGATCATCGTCTATGATGAGTCAGTGGGAATTCTGTCTGTTCAGGGCTGCACTGAGGTGTGATGTGTGCGAATATCAACAGCTCAATGATTCAACCGGCTGTAACCTCAGATACCTCTCTTACTGAATTCATTATAGAAGAGGGAAAAAGTATATAAGGACTTGGTAGGATTCATCCATTTATATTTTGGTAGATGCTTGACCCCCTTGTTGCAACCAATTTTTTATGTTTGTTTTGGATAAAGTGAGAATGGTTATAATTTTAGCTTTTCATGTCCGTGACCTATAGGAAGGATTTTCTCCTACTTCCTATCCTTTTTCCTTTCTCTTTCTACTTGTTTTTGTCTCTGAAAATTTTTATCATCACTTCCCATCCAATGTCCTCAAAAAGGACAAAGGGGTATAAACTAGATCTTAAAAGGGGCTCTAAACCTTCCCAGCTAAGATCTAAGGAACTGTAGAAAAGGTAAATTTATGCCTATGATTTTTAAGTATCTCAAGTGAAAATCTAATGCAGGTACAGGCGTCCAACAACGTCCACCATACCAGATCAATAAATTACTATTGTAGTAGTCTTTGCACATCTCATGCACATCTTACCCTTTCCATAAAAAGAAGATGCTGCCTATTTAAACAGTGATCACTTGTAAAACTGTCACCCGAAACAATTTCTAAGTAAAGCTTTGGTTAATATCACTTAAACATCTGTACACATTTCCCAACTTATTGGTTTGTCAACAATTTTGTATATCTCTAGGAAACTCTAACAGATCTCCATCAGAAATATATTCGATCAGTTCCTATATTTGTACACCTGCTATGGTCATTATGAGGGGTTGCTATTTTTGGTGGGTTTTTTTGTAGTCACACAAAGTTATGCAGGAACACATAAAATTCCTATGTTGACACAAACAAGAAATATGCCATTCAAACATCACCAATTAATTATCTGAAACATAAGAAACCTTGGGCTGTTTCAGTCTTCAAGGCAGTACACCAAAAATATTATGCTTGGGTGGCCAGACTCTTTAAAGGTATACTCCATTAAATATTGAAACTGGAATTATATACAGGTACACCATGCCACCCAATGTGACTTAGAGGTTAGGTAATCCCAACTCTGTCCAGGCATGAACACTGAAATTTTAGATCATTCTTTTCTAATTATGCACACCTCTAAATTATTAAGACCTCCATGATGTCCACATTCCTTATTTGTCCCCTTTGTCCTTTACAAAGTCTGCTCAGACAGGACAAGCAGTGCATATCATGATGTATGTTGGTGGTTTCAGAACTATTGGTTTAATTTCTGAAGAGTTTATGGTATTCGTGGTTGAAGGCTAATGGTTTCTTTCAACAACCCCTCACCTGGTGGCTCCAGGGAGTGTAGCTGGTGTTGACCTGGGTAGCGCCAGTTACCAGCCCACTGCCCCACATAGCCATGTTACGGCAGCATCTGTTTCACCTCCATGCTATTTACAATGCACGATTTGCCTAATGACCTTTTGTCTGTACAGTAGAGAGAGATTAGGGATCAAGTTGCTGGCTTAAAACAACTGACCATGCATGTTTTGGACATGAGCGGTGAAAACACTGAGCAACATAGGTGGCTCTGCCTTATTAGTGACCAGTTGCAACCCATGCTAACCACTTTTGGGTTAGCAACTGGAACCCTGCAAGTGCTCAACTTTGGAAAAAGAAACCAAACCTCTCATTTGATTGGGTCTTATAATGGCAGTGGAAAAGTTGTTACTTCTGATATTCTAACTGAAGCCAAGTATAAAGTAATATTTATAAAATTGGCATCTCCAATATGTCCTTTTGTGTGTGGCCACTTTTTGGCTTTTTCAATTACCATATCGTACTATGGGTATTACACCTGAGTCGTCTATTATCATTTAAGTAGTTTGCTGTTTCAAGGCATTGGAGATCATATTAGTTTATGAAGTCTTTAGGCTATAATATACCGCTGCTGCCAGTAACATTTTAGCAAGATGTCTTGGATCTTCTTTATCAGAAAATTGTTTAGCATATTTATTAGGCCTTATTACTGTATTGCTGCATTTTTGTTATTAATTTGTTTTTTTTCTTTTTGTTATTTTAATTGGGATTTTATTCTTTATGAAAATTTTCATGCATCCATATTGCAGCCAGCGGCCTAATCTGCACTTTGGTTGTGCCACCTATTATTAAGGACAGTTTCTGGAGGAACCAGTTAACCTAACTGTGTTTTTTTGAAGAACAGGAAAACACACAAACTTCTTGGTGATAAAGCCATCCTTGCCACCCTACTGATGTGTATTTTTAATTATTTATGCTTCATAAACCATAATTTCTGTTATATGTAGTCTTTTGAATTGTGCAGAAAGATGTCATTCAGTGAAGACATCCCTAAAGCTTTGTACAGAGGCTCAATTAATGTCACATGAAATAATCTTTTGTGATCATTTCTGGTGACATTACATAAATAATCACTGACAAAGCTCCTGGTATAGAGATATTTGGCATTTATATTTGTGATTGCATGTTATCCCTCTGCACACACCAAACTGTGCCTGTTTTCTGTTACTGAGCAAATCTACCGATGGACACAATTATGCTTTATATCACATTCTCACTATAGTCACACATATATGTCTTCCTATAACACTTTGTGGTGTAATGTAAGAGAATAATCACACCTGAATAAAAATAGATGGGAGGAAAGAACAAAGGCGATGACATATTTGTGATTCTTTGAGTCCTATTTCATGGTGTCATGAGACATGAAAAACATTATGGTTGAACATAGGCTTTCAAATATAAGCTGATTTTGGATTGAATGGTATGACATCATTGCTATTTTTTGCTACAGCTTTTATGTGTGAGGTTTGCTATCCCACTTAGTAAGATCGAGAAACGGGAAAGCATTCATACCGGAAAAGTACGAAGACCAATTCAAACCCTTGTTTTTTATGTGACCTGGCAAAGAAAAGCTGTGCAGCTGTTTAGAAATTGGAGCTGATTTACTAAAAGAAAATAGGCTGTCCACATAACAAAATGAATTATCCGCTTGCTAGGAATACTTCCCTTACCTTACTGAATGAGGTAAAGCTTTGCTGACCCGTTCAAATGTGTACAAAGAAAACTTCAGTTTTTTTTAGATTTCCTTGCTTGTGATTGGGTGTTCATTGCAAATTAACCTATTACATTATTCTCCAAGCTAAGTGCAGTATCTTATGCAATGTGATAGTTTACTTTGGTAAGTGAACAGTCTAAATTACATTGTTACATAGTTACATAGTAGGTTAGGTTGAAAACAAAATGTTTATCAAGTTCAATGAGTAGGGAAATAAACATATCCCAGATAAAAAAACCTTTAAAACATAGTTGGTCCAGAGGAAGGCAAAGAAAGCCTGGTACAATTCGCTTCAACAGGGGAAAAAAAATTCTTTCTTGATTCCATGAGGCAATCGGATGTTCCCTGGATCAACAGTTACTGCTTTCTTTAGTAAATTTATTTTACTAAATTCATTTATTAGATCACCCCAATAGACCAAGATATACCAAGCTGCACTGATACTCAATCCATAGGGTCACTTGTAAACCAAGCAATGTGAATAACTTCTCTTCCTTTGGCATAAATTGTATTCCCTCTCGCCCTCTCTCATGAACAGAGGGTATGTTCAGGCTGGCAGGAGAAACCCCAGTGTGGAGCAGATATTCACACACCCTGGAGGGTAGAGTTTGAAGTCACAAGTACCCAGAAAGGTAAGTATATATCTTGGTTGTCCAACGTATACCCACAACCCAAAAAGGAACAAAAATCTATTTAGGTTGTCCAACATATGGCCACTACCCAGCCACCAAGCTGTTGTGCTCGGCCCATTGACCTGCACCTGCCACAGTTTCTCATTGGCTCCTGTGTACTAGGTAGGGGTCTGCACTGACAGAGGTCTAAGGGGCCCAACTACACAGGGTCCACCTAATACAATCAAAGTCTTAGAAAAGAAAGACTGGACAGCCCTGGTGTTGATATTATAGAGACAGGGTCATGTCAAGCATTGCTATGTTATTGGACTGGATCCCAAGAACTTATAAAAACATATTAGGTACCATTATTTTAGGGAATAATATTTTTGTTCTAAACTTGGATATATCAGGGATTTATTAATCAACTTTTTGGAAACTGAAAGGTCCACTTTGGGAGATGTCCTCCATCGGCCCTTGGCCACTGTAATGTGAAAGTGTAGCAACGGACATTCTGTATTGCAGCTGACCCTGTGTTGGTAAAGTGCTCCTAATTCATACATTCCACCCCACCCCATTCTCTCTATTTGCCTATCTTACTTTTTCACTCTCTTTCCATCATCTGTCTATCTCTGAATTATGTGATAACAGAATCCCCAGATCTTTCTTGTTCCAGGACGGCTCTGATCTGAGTATAGCGAAAAAGCCAGTGAAATATCAACAGACTAATTATTGCATCTAAATGTACGAAAATTAGTGAATGTACCGGGTGTCTCCAGGGAGGATTAATCTATGTATGCTCTATTTCAGAAGTCTTCTGCAAAAAAATTAAAAGCTTATCACCTTGGAAACATATGGCTCTGGCACACGCAGGCTTTATTGTAAAGGCAAAAACTTGCCCTGGATCTCTAGACTATTTTCTGTGCCCAGGACAAATATGTTTATGTGTAGCTGAGTCTTTGGAATAACACGATTTATGCTAAGAAGCAATAGAATGAAACAGTTATGTGTCCTTAAATGGAATGCAATTTGGGTTTATTATTGCAGTATTTAAAGGAAAAAAATAACGTGGCGTATACAATTGTTGCACAAGACATTTTATAATTTCATGTTATTAAAAATTACCTTTCCATTTTGATCTACAGACATTTTAACTGTCAAAAAATGAAATGCAATATGCAATATGGCGACCTGGAAGTGTTCTTTTCACTGTTGGTGTACAGAAATCCATCTTGCTGTCTACATTTCAGGAAAACGCTGAAAAAGGAATTTCAGTTTTGTTGAGATACTGTCTAAGGACTTGATTTTTAATACAGGGAATTTGACATTCTCTCAAACATTCCCTGGTGGGAATCATTTACTGCCATTGAAACACATAGACCAGGAAGATTCCCACCAGGGAATAATTGGAATGTCTGATTCCCTGTTTTATAAATAGAGCCCTAGGTGTTATCTTCTTCTTCAGATACCCAAGCTTTCCTCATTCAATACTGAAAGTGCACCGGGTGGTCATAAAAAGTGCTAACCCTCCCCGACTGGAATCAGTTTGCAAAGGACGTGCTATTTCTTCAAACCTGAAAATGCAGGAATCCGTAATAAAGCTTGCTATAATCATTCCAATGTACATAAATTATCCACAAGTGATATCTAGGTACACCAGATGATTCGGAACAGTCGTGTTGGTTTTTGGCAAAACAATAGCATGCATCATTCCCAGTGTTGTTTTAGCTGGAGATGTAGAGGAGCACCGTTGGGTCTCCCTCCTTCCTTTTCCATACACCAGAACAGTGCTCTATGTACAACACTTGCTTATTTCCTGTCACTTGAAATGGACACAAAATATTGTTGTTAACAACAAAATTCTGACCTGTGATGTCTGTGCACACTAAAGCTCACCTTTGGGTAAGGTCCGGAAGACCACTACCTTGTGCTTTCCAAAATACACAGTTCTTCCAGCTGCCACATGCAGTTGTGATGACCACTGGCCAACTTTTGCAAGCCATCACGAACCATTCATGTTGCAGATCATGTTCATGAGATCATTTTGGTACCAGTGGATACTTCAAGACCTCAGCCAGTGGCCCAATCAGCAGCACTGTTGGCACCCTAGGAGAGCCCCTACCTCCAATCTGCAGCCAAGAAGTAAGAGGTTTGGGGTCCTGGAGTATCAAATAACTGCATATACAAGTAAGTATTTAGAGCTCTATATGATGCCAGCTTTGGGAAAATTTAGAAGCATAATCTTTTCTGACTCACATAGTGACCTATGCATAAAGGCCACCGCCACCGCACACAAAAAAGAATCAGTCTATGTTGACAGGGTCCAGGTTTTACTTTTATGGCTGTGGCATCTTAAAAAGAAAACCATATGTAAGACCTTGAACACTTTTCAATGCATATTTTTAGCTGATTAAACAGTACAAATTGGTATTTAAAAGGACTCTGATATACTGACCTAGATTTTTCCTACACAAATTGTAGAAATAACACATGCATGTGGTGGTTTGTGAATTGACCCCATTGTATAATATTGCGGGACTCCTGTATCCTATTTTGTCATTTGTTACAAACCCATAATATGCCCAATTCATACAAATATAAAGATTATGATTTGTTAATCATTTCCTCGTTTTGTAGTCATTTTTCTCTTACAGAATTGAGTAGGTTTTTTCCTGCGAGAAGCACAGTTTATTATTTTATTTTGTTTGGACTTATAAACTGAATTGTTGCTGTCACATTTGTTTAAGCTTAAATGGAAAAGCCTTAGAGAAAAATGCATTAATAGGGCATTGAAACAGAGGGATCTGACAGCCTCGCTGCAGATGTTGTGTGTAGTGTAATACAAAACAGAATCACCTTAGTGTTTGAACTATGACTGATTCCAACACTGTCTGTTAGTTAATTACTTTTGTGAAGGCATGTCAGCTTACATTAGCAATGTTTATCAAATCAAACATTACAGGACAGCAGCCTTCATTCCCATGCAGATGTGGCTTTTGCAATTAGAGATTGGGTTTATTTTGCTGATGGACGGAAATCAAGGCTTTATTAATAAAAATGTTTTTAAAGTTGACATACCATCAGATATATTCTTTTATATTAAATGTAACATGCCAAATTCCTAGATTGTAAGCTCTTCGGGGCAGGGTGCTGTTATTTGCAACCCCTATTTAATGTACAGCGCTGCGTAATATGTTGGCACTATATAAATCCTGTTTAATATTATTAATAATAATAATAATATCAATGTCCACATGGTAAGGTGGTATTTATTGCTTCTTAAGGAAATCACATTGGTCCCCCAGACAATGCCTTTATCTGCTTTTGATTTCAAAAGGATAGAACCATCTTTGTTCAGGAGTCATTCAGGGTCATTGTCTATTTCCTGGACTGGGATGATGGTTCAGCGATGGTACAATGATGTACATTTTGTATCAGAAGAACTAACTAACTACTTGCTAACCCTTAGGCTATGTTCAGACTGGCAGTAAGGTTGCAGTGTGGCTGCAATTTCCTCATGCCACTGAGGAAGCTACATCCTACGAGTAGCTTTTACCCCCTAAAAAATGTATGGGGGTGGCAATGAGTGCCAGTCACTACCTCCCACTGTCAAATCTGTAGGTGCTGCTTCTTTAAAAATCACTGCTGCCTTACAAGTGACTGGGCAGCTGGCAAAGTGCCAGCCACCGGGAGCCATGCAGAATCACTAGTTTCCCCAGGAATACACTAGTTTCCAAAGTACACTGAATTATAAATAAACATTTTAATTGACTTTTTCTTCCCCTTCTTGACCCATCTTTGCATTGTTTTATTCCTTTAGTGGTGCATTAAAATATTTCTGTGCAAGAAACAGAATTTAGTGCCTTGATAAAAGCCAGATGGAGGAACAAATATTGGATACCATAATGGTATAGAATCTGAATCAAGGCTGTGCCCAGATAAACAAGCAGAGGAGAAAAGACTGGTCAACAATATTGGCTGAAGATTCAATGCAGTTGACCTTTTTCCTACCATGCCTTGTTTTGTACTGTGCATTTTTGTGCAGATGACCATCTTGGCAAATGCAGAACTTTGCTTATTTAAGTCATATTTGCCTCCTATGACTGATAGGGAAATATTTAAGAAGATGCGGTAGAGGAACACAGATTAGCAGTCTGGATGAAACAAAAGCAGGGAGATGCTTGCATTGCGTTGAAGATATTTGTGTGCAGCTTTCTCTCCAGCAAGGGGATCAGTGATCAACATAGTAGTAACATCACCAAATCTTAATCCAAATTTCATAGGACTATCAGACGGAGACCTCACACTGCAAATACAAAATTTTAGGGCTCAAAGCATATGAGTGCCCAGAATGTGCAACACTATTTCTCAGGAGGAAAGCATTAGGCACAATCAGCATTCCAAGATGTTCTCTAGAAGCAAATCTTAATATTTTGAGTTAGATTATATAGATCCTGGCTGTGTTCACTAAGCACAAAGTAAGTAAATCCCAACACATTGCAATACTTCTCCATTCTATTGAACCTTTATATCACAGCAAACTGGTATCCCCAGAGCTGTTAGTTTTACATGCACAGGTTCATTCTGTATACTTGTGGGTGTTCATGTTTTGAATCCCATCTTTGTGGTTGGGACCATTACCTGCCAAGAAATGCTATGGCAATGGAGGGCAGCAAAATAAAGCTGCTGATTGTGGTATGGCTAGATCCTGTCGGCAATGTGCAGATTAAAATTTAGAGCTCAGAAAAGTCTACGTAACATGTAAGAAATCTTTCTACCCCACTGAGAGACTCGATTAGCATTATAAATATTCCCGCTCATATTATTTTTACTGATCCTTTTGTAATACAAACGTCTCCCGCTATCTATGCAATCAGAGCTGCCACAGAAGAAACTTCCAGATTTCAAGTCTCCAGGGCAGGAGAATTTAGCACAGATTCAGGCTCACATCTCCATTCCTGCTGATTGCAAAACATATATTTTACTTAGAACAAGTTTGCATTAAAGCTGAACTTCAGTCATAAAATCTTTCTTTTAAATATAATCCCCAGTTACCACAAACAAAAGAAATCCAGTTTGAGTGCAATAAATATTTTTTTAGACCCCAACTTTACTTCGAAAATTAATGATTTTTTTTTACTGTAGTAATAGCAGTGACATCCTTACTGTTCTGTGAATAACCTGTACAGAGAGCAGGGCTGTGGGAGGGGCCTGGTAAGCCCACCCACTACAGGCTTCCTGCAGGAAACTCCAGGAGGGGTGGATACAGGACCAGTCCTCCTGCATAAGGAAAGAGAGTAGCAGTGACTGGTCTGTGTGAGTAAGTAAACGCCTGGACAGAGTTCCACTTGAATAAAGAAAAATCTAATGGAGCCACTACATCTGAGGCCAGTTTTGTTCTTGATTTTGGGTTGGGCTTTTGGGAATAACATATCACCTCTAGATTATTGTAAGAGAAGGTTATTGTAAGTGAAGCTCACATACATTTAAGTCCAACTATATATTGTCAATATTGAACAATCTATGTGAGAAAAATGTGAAAAAACAACACTTATTATTAATATATAAACAAACATATTTGTTCCTACAACTATACCTAGCTCTTCCATACAGCAGTGATAATGAAGTTGTAGAGTGGAAGATGAATTATTTCTCACCCAGCTTGTGGTGTACAATGCCCTGTAATAACCCGTACAGAATTCCAGGTGTAAATGATCTCCTTAGGAATACAAAAGGAGGAGATTAAAAGAAGTCTGGAAGAATTAGCTGTAAACTGAAACAAAAGGGAAACTGATAGGGAGAAAAGGAAAGTGAATGCCGGATGGTCAGCCATGTAGAAAGTGGCCATAGAGGACTGGCAGAAAGATATATATTGGTTGTTGGTGTCTATCTCTGGGGAGAGCAGGTAATAATAGAATATAGCTGGATGTGGTTGTCCTTCTCACTCTAAGGGCCTGATTTATTAAAGCTCTCCAAGACTGGAGAGGATATACTTTCATCAGGTTTGTTGGATCACCCAGGTTCACTGATAAAAATGTATCTTCCCCAGCCATGCAGAGCTTTAATAAATCAGACCCCATGTCTCATGATAAAATTGCCTAAAGGAAGAACTCTTCTATGGTCAGATAAACCAGCCTATCACTGTCACGTTGTTAAACAAGTTAAAATTGTTTTGATATATTACCAATAGACATACTTGATGCAAACCAAAGACATTATCTACAGAGGAGAACCTCATACCAACTGTGAAGCAAAGTGGTGGAAATTTCATGGTTTGAAGTTGCTTTACTACTTCGGTTATTAGTGGAACCATTAGGTATCTTTTGATGAGATATACCAAAACAGGTCCAGTGCTTTAGTTATAGACCAGAAGAGATCAAACAAGAGAAGTTTATATATGCTAAAGTCAACATGCCAAAAAATGGAAAAAAAATGCTATGGAGGTCTACATAGATCAGACCAAAAACAGGGACAGTTAATGAGAAAAAGGAACTAGGGGTTTGGTTTTAAAAGAAGGGATATGTTCCTTTAATAAAGATGATTTAAAGTTAGTTTATGTCCACTGGTCTTGTTGGTCTGAATCAGGGGTCGGCAAAGTTTTATGGCCACTAGGCCATTCATGGGGTGGGCGGGAGCACACTAGGCCAGACCCACCCTAATAGCTCCCCCCACCACCAGGGAACAACCCCTGAAGTGAAATCCCTCTCCTCCATATGCATTGCGGAGGAGAGGGATTTACTTTCAGGGAGCTTTCCCTATTTACCGCGGCGGCGTAAGTATCAACGCTGGCCGCGGTAAATAGGGGAGCAACTGAAGGGGGCGGCTTCAGAGCTCCAGCGGCTCCGGTAGTTTAACGCCCCCTGGCCAGGTCCCCTGGCAACCTGCGGGTTGCCGGGCGGCATTAGGCTGGATCGGCCAGGGGGCGTTAGGCCAGGACGAACTACCGGCTAGGCCGTATCTGGCCTAAAGGCTGGAGTTTGCCGACCCCTGGTCTAGTATACATGCTGTAGATTAGTATTTGTTGAATAGTTGATAGTTGTTCATTAATAAGGAAAACATGTTAAAATTTATCAAAGTTTATTTGGAAGTAGAGTTACAAAGTAAAAGGGTACAGATAGAAAAGCAAAGGATGAACACACATGGAGACCTTCATTGCAGTGTACAGACGATCTGACTTGATAGCCATATTGAAGGCTTTTTTAAACTGAATTCTGGACAAATGCCTGGAAGAAGCTCCCAAACATAAAAATCATTCATTTTTATCATATTTTTAATTACAAAAAAATCATAAGGAATCATGGTAGACTTGTTATAGTTATCTTGGAACAACTTATCAATTTAAAGTCCCCTAATTCCTCATATAGACACCAAACTATCCCCATGTTCAACAACAAGGCATTCTAAGGACCCAGAGAACAACAATTTGTTCACATATTTTCTAGTACAATTTATTCTAGCAAGTGTAGAAGTTTTCTAAACTTCTACAAATATTTTTGTTTTGTAAATATTTCCCGAAATGTTGAATAGTTGATAGCTATGCATTGTAAATGTTATGAATAGTTAGAACAGCTATTCAGTATGTTCTTGAATTCCAGTATATCAAACTATAGTTTTCTTTAAATTAAAGCGCTGCCATTTTCCAGTGTGGTGTATCTCCTGACAGCAGGCATTTTGCCATGTTACTTAATTACACACTGAAGATGATTATTAATGGAATTAGCATAAGGCATGTAGCTACATAAAACGTGACTGATAGGCCTCATCTGATAGCAAAAATTTATTGCCTACTTCAAAGGAATACAGAAAATCAGATCGGGATTGCAATTAACTTCTCTCCCAGTAATTTTACACTGAAATCAGTCTAAAATGTTAAATGCAGAAAAGTGATATATGATACAAGCAGATTTACTGGAAAATAAGGACACGAATGTCATTCTAAACCAGGGGTGGGCAAACTTTTTGGTTTGGGGGCCGCAATGAATTTTAAAATTTGACAGATGGGCCGAGCCAGTATCAGATGGAGAGTGTTTATATGAAGTTATATAAATTACATTACCAAACCATTACCCAAAAGTAAAAGAAAACTTACATTGAAATTTCAGTTGGAATAGTGGGCTCACTATATTAAAGCTTCCCAAGGCTGGACAGGATACACTTTTATCAGTGAACCTGGGTGATCCAGCAAACCATGGATGAATCTGGTCCACAATTCAAAAAATTTGCCAGCAAATAGCAAATGACTTTGAAGAAATCCATTGCAAGTTTGCTGGTTCACCTAGCTTCACTGATGAAAGTGTATCCTCTCCAACCTAGTGCTGTTGTTGGTCACCATTTTTTGCCAGTGGAAAATGTTGTACCAATATTTGATGGGGCAGGGCAAAAAGCCCAATGGGCTGTAGTTTGCACATGCTTGTTTTAGACACACGTTAATGGGCTGTGCTGAATATCATCCAAATGTATATAAAAGAAGTGCTGCAGAGAGTATACTAATTACCAGAATACAAGTTTTTACTTTTTTTAAAAAAAAAAATTCGATCAGGCCGAGCTTTATTGAAGGAAGGGACAGGTGACTTTCTGCAATAAGCACTCTTACCTGCCCGAACACTGTCTTAAATCAATACCTGGCAAAACCAAGCTTACCCTGTGGCTGCCAGAACTAATCGCCCTTCTGCGCACCTTCGTGGGATATAAGACATCCCAATCCTGCCAATCAAGATGGGCAAAGATCGGAGAGAAGAAGAGACGTAGGAAGAACATGGTGACGCCCATGATGAAATAGAGACAGTTGAGTATAAACTGGGTTTGGTTCCCCTTAAAAGCCTAACTGAGGATCAGTGGGTACAACCAACACAGAAAATTAGGATTAAAAAAAAATCATTATTATGAATATAATAATTTGAATTAAAATGTATTTTACCTATGCACATGGAATGTAAGTCTGCTGATGATAAAAGGAAAATTGTATATCTACCGCAGCTTGCAGGCATTGCTGGTGATGAAATTATTCTTTTGGATCTAGAAGATGTGAAAATCCTCCCTTATTCCCAGTGCCAACAATGTTTAAATTAAAGCTATGTACACATACCAGATATTCGTAGACTGAGATGAACAATCGTGACCATCTTGGCAAACATCAGCCTCGAATGTCATTTAGCAATCTGTCATGGTGGATCACTAAATGACCGACCGGAGGATGACTGCTGTCCATCCCAATTGGGGAGAGCTCTGCAGGGTGCCCCTTTCTCATACTCCATACTCTCCTCTCTAGAAAACTGAACAGTGATGTGTGTACTGCTCTCATTTGTTCTCCAGTCACTGGAAATGATCATAAAAAATTGTTTCCAGCGACATAAATATGACAACTGTACTCAGCTTAAAGGAGATGACACCACCTGCTACTCTGAAGAGTCTTCAGGAGAGGACCCTTAAGGCAATGAAGTTAAGTACATGGAAACTAGGTTAGCTCAGGTCGTTGGTCCAGTCTTCACTTCTACTTCCCGATCAAGTCTAGAATAGGAGATTTATTTATGAACCAGGGAATCTGCCATTCACTAAAACAATCCTTGGTGAAGAATCAGATTCTGCTATTGAAACACATAGACCTGAAAGATTCTCCACCAGAGAATGTTTCAGTGGATGTCAAATTCATTGCCTTTAGGTAATGGTACGCAGGGAAAATCGCACATGAAGCTGACCTAAAAGCAAAAACAATAGTCACCAGGAAGTAGAGCTAACTGACAAGAGACAGGTAATGTTACTTTCGTGGAAAAAAATAAAAAATTTCTGGCTCCAAAGAGGATCTCTGTCTTTTTGGAAGTCTTTGTGGAGCAGCCACTTCAGTCCGGGTTAAAACTTATCAAAGTTATGTCGCCTCTGGCCTGGATTCAGGGAAATAATACAGGAAGGAGCCTTATATTAAAATAAAGGGACATAAAAGACCTGTGACATTACCTAACCAGATCACAAGACACCAGGAAAAGTGTGTATTGTATACAGGGAGTGCTCCAAAATGATCAGTTGGGTTGGAAGGGAAAAGGCGTAGGGTAACTAAAGTGGACCCTAACTCAAAAAACATAAAGCCACCAAGAGGTAGAGCTACTTGACAAAAGAGAGATTCAATGTCCATTTTGTCAAAAGAAATAAAGTCTTGGTTCCGGGTAGCTTTTTGTTATAGTTTAACATTGTACAGTGTGTGTGCCATGCAGTGTGCAGCTGGTCTCTGTGTGCCGCTGGAGACAATGTAACGCAATGGAGTTTCATCCTGCGTATGTGGAAGAGTTACACCACCAGTGGCCAAAAAGTATGACTGTGTTCTTGGAAGTCCACTGCAGACCAGGTGGTGAAAATGACCTCCTACTCAGATGTGGCGATGATGGATGGTGCGGATGTTCCTTGATCATCGCTGCAGGGTGGCTGCACATTGGTAAGTATGTACCATAATCAGCAGGTCTGAACTGCATAATCTACATACTTATGGCAAAAGTTCACCACCCACCAACGAGTTTAGTTCACCCTTATATAAACTTTTTGACTTAACATTATTGCAGTATTGGCTTGAAATCAATAAAGGGACATAAAAGACCTGTGGCATCACCTAACCAGACAAAAGACAACAGGAAAAGTGTGTATAGTGTACAGGGAGTGCTCCAAAACAGGGCAGTTGGGTTGGAATGGAGGAGGTGTCTAGTGTAGTCACGGTTTAGGGTAACTAAAGTGGACCCCACATCAAAAAACACAAAGCCAATAATTGCCCACTAATTGGTTTTCATATGGCCTGATATTGCTTTGTACTGGGCAAAAGGAACGTTTGAGTTACAGTGAAAAAACAATATTTTGTATCACTTTGGCCTAAAGTGGAACACAAAATTTCCCAATTGGCCTATCACTATGTTGGGCAACCATCATGGCCAATGGGAATGTACAGGAGTTAGAAGCTGGGTGGGCAAACTTCAGCAATATGAGTTTAACAATTAGCTGTATGGCTATTTAGCTTCCTGTCTATATAGAGATCTTTCTGTGTCTGCACTTTATGCTTGAAGCAATATTTTACATTTTATGGAATTTAAATTTTAATTCAATTTCTAAATTCTAATTCTTTTTAGTCCATTTCGTTGCTTTGCCAATTGTAGTTGCAAGTTAATGAAAGTTATATATACAAATTGTGTAAATCAGCTTTAGGGACCTTATAAAGATTCTCCTCCTGCAAGAAAATATCCTCCTTTTATAGAGCCGCTGTTCTGTTTTCGGGGCCCACAAATCATTCTGCCGTCTCAGTAAAGGGGCCATCGGGTTTTTTGCAGCAGTTTCCTGCTTTCTGGTCTGTTTTAGCTCTCAGCAGGTGCATTGTTTTAAGCACACAGAGATGTGCAATTATCACTCAATTATCCCGCGATGATGGAGCCACTTGCTCGAGAGCCAAATAAGAGGAAACCATTAGGAAGGCCGATGCCTACTAATTACGTCTTCTGATGTTAAAAATAGCTATTGATCCTTCAGATCCGTTCAAATGTCGGCGGAGATTTAAAGAGGAACTGGGGTGTGTTTTTAGCAAGTACACATTGTTCAATTGTTGTTTAGTTTATCTGCAATGTCTTTCAGAAGAGTATTTCGTACTCTGTACAGGCACAGATCTGTCTGTCTGTATCTTAAGCTGCATACACACGTCCAATAATTATCATTGGAAATGAATGACGAACGACTGATTTGCCAAAAATCATTCTAAAAAAAAGTGACCAACGACGTCGACGAACGAGGATTATCATTGGAAATGAAGGACCGGCACGGTAGATCTAATTGGCCGACGATCATTCACTATCTATCGTGTGTACAGTCGTTCAGGATTAAATTTGAACAATTGTATCAATACAGCATGTACAGAATTGTGCACAAAATGATCGTTCAAGTATAATTGTTCATAATCGCTGAATGGTCATAATCGTTCATTTTCTAACGATAATTATTGGAAGTGTGTACCTAGCTTTAGACAGTGTAGTCAGCAACAGGTCAACTTGGCTGCTTCACCCTTGCCTAGTCAAAGTTCCTCTATGCGGTTGCAAAAGAGACTAAGTTGAACCCAGGTTCTTAAACTTATATTTATTGAAACAATGATTATAGAATTGCAGTGCCCTGTGCATGTTATGTCTTCCTAGAGTTCAGCTTTAGATAATTAGTTATAGGATTTATACAATTTTGCATTTTATACAAAGATTTGCATGTTAGCCACTAGAGGGAGCTCTGTATTGCACTGCTGTTGCAGTGTTTTCTCATTAACAACTATTGAGATTTCAGCCTCATGGGGAGTGTGTTGTTTTCTGCAGGACTTTCATTGTTAAAAGCAGCACTACAGCCCAGCCCTGTGTACCTTGCAAGCAAAACAGATGGCATATGTAATGAGCAATTATGGCTACTCAATTATCTGATCTATAATTATTAATTAAATATTATATTAACACCATAATATCATTTACATTACGCTGATCTCCAAAACAGGATTGAAAATACGACTTATTACTTTTCATAAAATACACCTGGCATAGAATTACATCATTTTTAAACCTGAAAATAGAATTGCGTGTCCCACCCTGATAGTTTCCAAGTGTCCCCGTCACAAACACTGGGATAATTCGGCAGAAGATCTACAAAAATGCTGCCCTTTGAATTGCCTGGCTGCCGCAGGCTGTTATTTAAATATCAGATCTGTGAATAGTTTCTCCTGGTGATAAATAAAAGTAACCCTTTTATGGATGTTCTATACACAACCTCGGTGTTCTGCTCTGCTGAAAACGACTGGTTAGCTTTTTTTATTTTCCACTTCCAAAAAAAAGTCATTGCTAAAGTTAAAAATAATAGCAGCTCTAGTACAATAGTCACCACCTGTCCAGTGGAAACACGGCGCATTTCTTGACGCTCGTTCTAATACAATATGTAAAACGCGTAGTTGTGAGCACGACGTTATGTTTGATTCTTGCAGTTAAACTTGCTCCTCTATCATAATATAATGTGATATCATATATAATAATGTGATTGTGATATAAAATATATGAATGAAATTTTAATGACAGGTCCCCTTTAGCTATCATATTCACAGCTTTTATTACTATATTACAGCTGTCTCTATGGAATACGTCTTCATTTACGGACACAGCCATTGCCTTCTAGTAAGCTTCTTTCTGCGAATCTCACTGTGTATTCCTAGCTGATCGCTGTGGATTAAGCTGTCTGAGAGCCCCACGTGTTTGCCTTCAGCACTTCTGTAAAACAATTCCCCTAATTGCATTTAGTGTATTTTTTTGCTACTGTTGCAGATGTTCATATTGAAAGAAGTATCAAACTATCAATTTATCCTGGATTGGTGCAAGATGCCGACAGAGGCTGCGTTTCTTTATTTTTTCATTATGTTGGGATTTTTAAAGGAATAGAAAATACTTCCTATAGCATCTAGAATAGGCTGTTTTACTTGTGGCCCCGGGCCACCCCCAGCCTGTGCCAGTTCACTTATTAATGCAGAACTGTTAAAAGTAAAAAGCTGCAAGCAGGCGGGTTCTTAAATGTGGAAAGGACAGGCGATTTCTCTTCTGCAATAAAATAAATAAACCCAGTGCTCATTATTTCCTAAGTGCGCTCACCTGTCCTCCCTCCATCATGGCACCGCCATCTTTACCCAGTCTTTTTCTGGGTTCTGTATCTTTGGCCGTTTGATTTTTGGCCATCCAGGCCGCAATTATATAAATCCTGGCAGACCCAGAGGACGTCAATGACTTTGAGCTGCGCTGTGGGATTGGAAAGGTAGGAGGTCAGTGTTCCCTAGGCCACCCCCTACCTGTGCAGAGGAAAGTCATATCTTGGAAGACCTCTTCTAGAGCTGCTGGGTCACTGAGATACTAGCTATAAAATACTAATAAATGGTGGACCAGGAATTAGATATGGGGTCCGAGGGGAAAAGCTGTAAAACAAGTAGGGGATATAGGTGTGAGTTGATGGGGCAAATATGGTGGTGTGGGGAGTCAAGGAGTCTAAAGGAATAGTGGGAATGAAGGAATGAACATCATAGGTGAGTGATGTGCATGTAAAGGGGGTTACAGGCAGAAGCCATGAAAGAGGAGGGGGGCTTCATAGGTGATACCTGTAAATTGAGAGGTTCAGATTTTAGAGTTATGGTGGATTAGGTTGGGGTCAGAAATAAGAGATGTGAATGAAAAGGAGATTCAAAGATGATAGTTGTGGATTGAGGGGGTCAGAGGTGAGAGATGTGGATGTGGTGGAAGGGGTCAGAGATAAAAACTGTGGACGGGGTAAGGAAGGAGAACTGAGAATGGGAAGGGGGTCATAGGTGATAGATGTAAATTGGGAGGGGTTCAGGTTTTAAAGCTGTGGACTGGGGAAAGAGGGACAGAGGTGAAATGAGAGATGTGGATAGAGGGGGTCAGAGGTGAAATGAGAGATGTGGATAGAGGGGGTCAGAGGTGAAATGAGAGATGTGGATAGAGGGGGTCGGAAGTGAGCTATGGATGGGTTGCATCTAAGAGCTATGGGTGGTAGCTAAATACTTACACATTAAAGAATTATATTTCTCATGTCAGCTAGGACCTAAGTGGTGCAATAATGATGATAAATTAATCTGCAATGGATAACATTTACTGATTGATAAATATGCCCTCTGGACTGAAAAGGAAGGAATATCCAAATTTTAAAGTTGTCACTGGAACAGGAATAAAGGAGACATTTTCCTAGGAGACACTTCTGGTTCCAGTGACAACCACCTTCCTTTCAGTTTCAGTAAATTGTTTCCAAAAACCCGCCATCTGCATTACTTATCATAGAAGTTCAGCTTTTGGCCCTGGCAATGTCCTACAGGTTGCTAGCTCAGCACATCTTTTCCATGGAGTGCTGCTGTTTTGGCTTTTAACATTCCATGTGAAAGGTGCTCATTAGCCACAGAGAGCGTTTGTCTGGGGCAAAGCATTAAACATTCCTGTTATTGTCTGGCAGAGGTCTCCCAGGCTCTCTTGTATGCATTAGGATTCAGCACCTTGGCACCGACAATTCTGTCACTCGTGTCACCTCTTTTAAAAGCTTTCCATTAGTAGCTCAATAAGTGCAGCCTCCTGTCTGTTCCCGATTTCTGTGATATTCTAATGTATCCGAAAAGATGAATTTATTATGTGGTATTGCCCTTTATATATTAAGGTTTGTTTTTTAATCTTTGTGTTAATATTGTCAGTTTCATAATACTGTTACTATGTAATAATTAAAATGCAATAATGAAAAAAAAACCCTAGTTCAAGTTTTTTAGAGTGGAACTAAACACCGATGTACTCACCTGTCCCCATTGCATAGCAGGATGCCACTATCCCCGTCTTTTCCTAGATCTTCTGCCATCTTGATTGGCCTGGCCTGGGTAGCACAGCTCCCACAGAGGCACATTAGAGTTCCTTCACTCTCAGCATGCGTAGGGGAAGCCGGGATTGCTGGGTTTTCTGGTACCCTGGAGCAATCAGGCAGACAAGAGAGCTTATTGCAGAATGGACATCACCTTTCCTTTTCTGCAATAATGGCCTGTATGATCCAACATTTGTTCTGCTTTAATGATATATTCATGAGGTGCATAATGCTTATAACATAGGCAGGGGTGAGGCTGATCAAATTTGGATGGGCCGGTTCAAGAAATCCAACTGGATTCAGAAATTGGTGAAACTTTGGTGAAAAATCACCAGCAATGGTTTCTTTAGAATTTTTTGTAACCTTGGACAGTACGGGTGTAATCGCAATCCATTGTTTGGACTGGTGGACCAAACCACACAGCATAAGGGGGGACCAAATATTGAACACTTCCAGAGGTGTCAGATATTATAGATTATTTAGCTAAAGCATGGGAGCAGGAGGCAGGGCAGATAAGCATCATAGAGACCCAGTCATCAATTTAAAGATAAATGACAGAGCAATCAAGTATTTGAAATTCTTATTTGTAACAATATTCTTTTCCAAAATGAACCTGTTATATCATGGCCTTCACTTCTTCTGAAAGTAAATAATGAAAGGAAAAAGGGAAGGAAAGTAGGCACAAATAGGATAGTTATGTATAAAATCAATTATAATTTTTATTAGAGTACAAAAAAAAAGATAATAGTAAAACAATGTTACAGAATAGCAAAGGAAGGTGCTTTATCCACACTATATATGTTGATAAACAAAGTCACAAACTTGCATATAAGCCATGAATCAAGGGACGGGGTCTCATCCCGACACGCTTCGCCCAGAAGTGCTTCCTCAGGGGATACAGAGACCCTAGAACTACAATAATGACTAATTAGAATCAAATTCAAGATGAATATATAAGTGCCAATATCATTATAATGATGCAATAAAGGGTACAACAACTATTGCAGCATTCAGGACAATTAGATGATATATATAGATATTAGATATATATCTAGGATATATATAAATATATTCTTCTGGAAGTATCTAATTACTGGCCAGCTCCAATGACCATCACTTTACCTTCCTATGTAACATGGAGAAGGACTATTGAGTGACAGCTCTTAGTCTGCTGAGGATGTTGAATCAAAACCAAAAAGGCCGCAGTCTGCAGCTCTTTCAGGGATTCTTAACTGCACTCAATCTCTGTGCCATGTTGTTGAGATCGGTTTAAATTGTGAATTGCTGAGGTTCAATGGTTTTGGTAAGTTGATGGACCTTGCCCAGTCATTCAGCTGCAACTGCTTTCCAAGTGCTGTGAGCTGCAGTTGAAGGCAGTTGCATTCATGTCAATGAAAGCAGCTGGCAAGAAGCAACATGTTTGAAAGTGGTTCCCAACCCGGAAGAGAGGTTGAGCAGTTGAGCCTGTGCCAAACCACTGTGGTCAACCACAGGTCTCAAATTAAAATCTTTATAAGGGGTACAAAACCATTGCAGCCTTTCTTTTCTGTGTCCATCAGTTATATGGCATATGACCTTTTTAAAAACTGCATTTAACTTGCATTTAGCCTAAATGTAATCTTTACTGTCCTGGACATCCTAAAAAAATCTATTTATCATCTGGGAATATTTCTCCTGCACACTGCATGCTGTCCTCCAGCAGATGTGTGACATCGTGCCATAAAGCAGCAGCTAATCATGATCATAATTCACAGACGGGACATACATATGAATACACTGAAATGAGTCATTTGAGGGATTTGTTCTATGATATTGATATATAGGAATTGTTCAGTTAGAAAGTGTAAGCAGCAAAGACAATGTGCAATGTGTTTTAACCCATAGCAACCAATCACACATTAGAGGCAATTTTTAATTTACCAGTCCAATGGTGTTTTTGGTAAAGAAGGATGCTAAATGCCCCAAACACTTGCCCAATCCCATAGTCACATGATGAATTGGGTATCAAGTCCCCCTGTTTCCTTACCAGAGTGGGAGGATTCATCTGCTTTTGACCATTTTGCCAACTTTTGAGGTTATCACTTACCAGTGGGTCCATCGGTGGGGTCATTATAGGGTCCTGAAAACTTTAGTGGTGGTAAAGTAACAAGACTGATCAGTGTAGACATCATTGGATCACCAGTCCTTATCAATGAGTCAAATATTATCATATTCAGATTATTAAAAAAAGGGTTATTGAATAATTGGGTGTATGAGTTGAGTGGGCAGAATGACTAATTTCAGTAATGTGCTGTAGTATAACCTGTAAAACGCTTTTCAATTCAGAATAAAAGCAAGGGCTTATATTCAGGTTTTTCCTGGACACTAAAAAGAATTTACAGTTGGAAGTTGGAGATGCTGCATTTCCTACAACTTCCACTAGATGGCACAGACACAACACCTAACACAAACAGTGATTTATAGGAAAGGGCCCCTATGGCCCCAGGACAATAATATTAGAAAAACACCTGCAAACCAGTATGGGTAAGGATGGACACCACAAGCATTATTTTTAGTGCACAATACCGTGCAGTTCATTTGTAATATGAAAGCACATCATACACACATGTTATACATGCACAACAATACATTGGTGCTACTTTGCAATTACTTTTAAAGCAGACTTATAATGCATTTGTCTGTATTCATATTGTATCAGATGAAGGGATATGGTTCCTCCAGTTGCATTATTTCTCTGTGCTGCAATGCATTGGGATGATAAAATGAAACGTGCTATTTTTTCTTATTGCACTGGCACAATGAAACTAATCATGTTATCTTGCTTTGAGATGTATTTTTGAACCGCAGCCAAATTCATTCCAATACGTGTGGTGTAAATGGGCTCCTTAGTACTTATGAGAAAATGGATCTGGCAATAAATTACCCCCATTGACCCCAAAGTCCAGCTGTAATAGTAGCATCCCCTGTTCATGCACCATTGGAGTTTATGACTGCCACTATCTTCAGTGGTGTCTGAATAAGTTACATCCAACAAAAACAAGACAGGAATGTCATTACTTCTCAGTGTTGACTCTCTATAAATCTGCATATTTTTGACATTGTCATAATACAATCATCTTTCATGATGTACAATGCACTGCTGTGATTACTGCAATCAGTACAAGCTTAATTGTTGCTTGCGCATCTAAAAACATCAGATTCTTTTCAGCAGACACATATCAGCCATTGTTTTAAATAAATTGCTTGGGTAACTCTTTAGGTGAAGGCGTGCTTTTATTTATCACCATTTATTTTCTGTATATGTCACCAATCTTTTCTGCATAGAGGGAACCATTTACTTTGGTGCACTATCTGCCATGTCCATTGACATTATCTGGCTAAGTGAAGACTAAAACATTGCAGTTTTCATTATATATACAGGTAGTTCCCGGGTTACATACGAGACTGTGGGTTTGTTCTTAAGTTGAATTTGTATGTAAGTCAGAACAGATACATTTTTTTCATGAATGCAATTAGGACAAATGTTTGTCACAACATATTATTAGGCAGCATGGGGTCAGGTATTGTATAAAATCCTCACTGTGAGCTAATCACAAAGTAAATAAAACATTTTTGGAGCCTAGACATTCATTAACTTTCTGGAGCAAGCTGTGCTTTGTTATGCAAAAAGAAACAACTGCAGAGTTTCTCTTGGTCAATAAATAGTTACAAGAGGTTACAGAAGAGCTCAGTCTGAGCTGTGTTTAGCTACACATTTCTTCTGCAAGTCATGCGAACCGCCCCCTTCCCTCCGTCTTGCACACGAACGAGCACGGGTGCCCTGTTCGTATCTAGAAGTCGTCCGTATGTCCAATGTCCTTAACCCGGGGACTAACTGTATTGTATATCATGTATATTATACCAGCTGTGCTCCTTTAATAATTGGCCACTAGGTGGCAGAATGAGTCTTAGTTTTAATATTTATTGAAACAAGCAGTGAACAGGAATTTGAATGGCTGTGCGTGAAAATACAGCTGAATTGATGGGTGATAGATGTATAAACACAAAATAATTTTTTTTTTTGTCGTCAGATAACTCTTACAGCATTTGGTGTCAAAGTGCAGCTACAATCAGAAGGATATTGCACCAATTTAAATTCTTTGCTGTTCAACAAAAATGTTAGATTAAGACTACCGTTTTGCTTTGAACATTTAGAAAGAGACTGGGCCTATTGGAACAAGGTGCTATGTACTGATGAATCAAAGATAAAAGATGATTGGACACAGTAACATAAGGCATGTTTGATTTAAACCAAAGACAGGATTTCAGGAAAAAGAATCGCATACCAACTGTGAAGCAAAGTGGTGGAAAGATAATTTATTGTTGCTTTGCTGCTGCAGATTCTGGGCAGCTTGCCATTTTCAATATGTCTGTAAATTCTGCATTGTATAAAAATGTGCTTTATATGAATGTGACCCCACCTGTCTGAAAGTGATTCTTAAATTCTGATCAGTTTGTATTGTTAATTACACACCCCTTCCATATAGGAAGATCCTGTACTACTGGGATCATCATCTGCTCTTTTGTCTGCAAGCTTCCAGCACATGTGCACTGCTGCAAAACCTGATTGGCTCCTAGTGTTGGTCCTCCTTCCTCCAGTACCAGTGAAAAGTGTTCAGGGCAGCAAAGTAATGCAAAGCCTGTTCTCTTTAAAACACATTTAGTAAATATATAGTGGCAATATTTTACCATCAAGAATTCAGCAATAAAAGTTTGGAAGGAGGAATTAGACCCCTAGACCCCTTTCTTACAACTACATACCATTCTGTATTATGTTTTCTGTCAGCATAGCAATATACTGGCATGTTAGGATTTTCTTCTTATTTCACTGTAGGGAACAAATATTCTGTATAGCCCTATTATTGCAACACAGTGGGAGAGGATTACTGACATCAGGACATGATGGGACACGTTATATTAATCCACTTGGTCTGCTTGTAATATGTCCAATGACGTTCGGAACTCAATATTGTGAGTACAGTGTACATCTGTCTAGAAACAATGAGCAAGGAATGCACCCGATTATATTAGTAAAGAAGTGATTCAAAAAATGTTTATTGCTTAATATAGAATCAATTGTATCCAAAAACAGTGCCAGGGAAGGTGTGTGTGTTGGGGATGGGGGGGGGGGGGGCAGTTCTGGTAAAAAAAACTGTGATTTTTTTGCTGATAAAAGAATTTCAGCACTCTTTGTTTTCTGAACATGAACAGTGAGCGTGAACAGCCCTGGGACCAATGCACCCCCTAAACAGTGTGCTATACTGCATGGAATCACAGCAAAGGGATATTGGAAAAATCATGGGTTAATTATCCAAAACAGTGGTACTCACTGTGGATTAGAATATTGATGACAGTTTTATTGCTGATAGAAGAATGACAGCACTCCTGGTTCTCAGATCTTTACTATGATTCCATGCAGTCTGGCACAGTGTTCCAGGGGTGCGGTGGTTCCCTTCTGTCCCTGTGTGTTGCCTTGATAAAGGGGATCATTGCACCCTTGGGACACTCTACTGGTCTGCATGGAATCAGAGTTGACATCCATCAGCTCAGATATGTATATATAGTGTCACCATTGTTCTGAACCACACGTTCCTCTTACTGTGGAATACAGTAGAATTCCAGTTATCCATAACTCAGATAACCGGAAAACTCAGATAACCGGCACACGACAGCTCCACTTTCTTGATTGCCGGAGCAATCAGGAGAGCAGAGCTGTTGTGAATTGCTCCGATCCGTGATTGGTTGAGAAAAGGGAAACTCTGATGGCGGCTCAAGCGTCATCAGGGTTTCTCTTTTCTCAGCCATTCAGCAATGGAGGTGAGTGAGGACAAGTCTCCCCATTCAAGTCCACTGTTGAATGGCTGAGAAACCTCAGTTTCAGAGTAACCTTAGTTAACCGGAAACTACACTTATCAGGAATCAGCCATTCCCCGTGGGTGCCGGATAACCGAGGTTCTACTATATTTAGATGATTTGGTTATGTAGATGATTTGAGCTTTTTATTTCTTTCCATGTCCCAGACATAGGCATTCACTCCCTCTATTCTTCTGGCAAGGACTAGAAGTAAGGGAAATGGGAAAAAAATGGAGACAAGTCAGACCAGTGTTTGTTTACTGTGGAGAGATTTCCTCTGACTTTAGAGGATGTGAAGGGAAACCTCCACAATCGAACACAGATGGTCTTCCATACTCCATCCAAAGTGAAAAAGTGTAGGCTTTAGATATTGATTAAAACTTTATCTTTTAAGGGGTCTGGTGACTAGGGATGAGCAAGAATGCAGCCCTGGAAATCTCGTGAAAATTTCTTCAAACTCCCAACGTTTTCGCAAAATTTTGTCGAACCAAGTTCCTGAAACCATCAGAAGAGGAAAATCAAACAGAAGGATTCCCAGAGCTGCATTCAGCCCTGGGAATCCTCCTGTTTGCGATCCTCGGGGCACCCAGGCATTGTACAATGAACCTCCTGACATTGTAATATAAGTATCTCTTACAAATCATACATTTGTTACAGATACAAATAAATCATTTGAAAGAGATACTTATACTACAGCTGTGGCTGCATTCCTTGAGAAGGGTGTGCAATCCCTGTTCAGTGAAATCCTCCTGTTCAGCTAGAGCTCGACTTCTCGGCGAATCAGAAGGCCGCTCTCGCTTACAATTTCAGTAAGCGACAAAGGCCTGATTTGCTGCGAGATCGAACTTAATGTTCTCACTTGCTCATCCCTACTGGTTACTTGAATGCAGCAAGAATGAAGGGCTTCTCTATTCCCTATAACAAATACTAAAAAAGATAATCTTTACTAGGTTTTTTTTTATTTTCTTTATTTATATGTTGTCTGTGTTTAGTTGAGAGGATTTAATCCACTAGTATGCTCTTATATATTTGGGGGTAGGTGCTTGCTCCTAGTACAAGTTAGGTGTGAGGTCTGGAGTCTGCTTTCCAGTGACAGATAGATGAACGCTGCATCCATTCTGTTCTTTGGAGAGGGAAGGATGAGCTTGTAGCCTCTCCTCCATTGACATGCAGGTGTTTTTGGTAGGAAGCAGTACATTTTTATCTAACTTCTGCATGGAATGACATATCCTTTGTACACCGTTGGGGTGCTTACCTGGTCTTGGACATTGCATGTAGCGTCTGAAAAAACATTCAACAACCTTACTGCAAGTCAGTGCCTACAAAAAAAAAAGTAAGAGAATGAACAAATTCTTTAGTTCCAATTTTAACCATTTTTAGGTAAAGTAAAGCTGATTGTAAAAATAACTAAACTTTGCCTTGATGTTCCTGAGACACACCAGAAACATAATTCCAAAGTGAGGGGAAAAGACTTTTCTTACTCAAACAATTGTCCCCAATGGAAATTAGAATCATCACAAGCATACAGCAACTGGCTATGAAGTTCGGATTATCTAGGAATGTCCTTTGCCAGGGTGACAACACAATCTCCCTTGCAGTGAAATCACTGCAGCACTGTTATCCTGTACAGTGTGAGCCGCCATGCACATACACAAGGAGGGGCGTTATTGCTGTCACTGCTATAATACGTCCTCTGCAATAGCAGTCAATGCTAACCACACCTGTCACCTACCTGTCTGTGGGATCAAGAGAACATTGTGGCCCCTGTGCTGAGCTCACTGATCTGAAATGATTGGCTCCTTTGTGGAGTTGTTCTCTTAGCATTGGATAGATTGTGGTGGGTTACCTCTTGATTCACCCTTCCTGGGGAAAAAAACAACCGTTCATTGAAATAGCCTACCCATCAAACTGTCCTACCTGGTAAATTAAGCTTAAGCTGTTATCTGCAGGGTCAGTGTTAGGGGTAAGATGTTGAATAAGTTAAAACTTAGGAATAATGGAGGGTGGTTAGGCTTATGCACCAGGAAGGAAGCGGCTAAAGTTTGCTACCAGACAGGGTGGGGGCAGAGGTAAAGATTTATCTACCAGGAAGGTGACTTGGAAAGGTAAGCTTGATCATCAATGAGAAAGGGGTTAAGGTGTTAAGTTTAGGTGGAAGAATGGAATTTTAGCACTGGAGTAGGACATCTCAACGGTGGGGTTGTTTAACCAAAACACCGTCATTATTGTATTTTTCTAAATTAATAGCAAAAAATCCAATTTTTCCTAGCTAGATGTTAATCCTATTGCCAAGCAGTTAATTAGCTCTTCTAGATTTACACAAGCTTCTAGTTTGTATGGCTAGTAGAATGAAATACTCTGTAGCTGCAGTTAGGAATATGTCCAGCAGATGTCAGTAGTGTCTTGTAAATGTTCAGCTAATGCTCTGTGCACTCTGATGGAATATTATAGATTACTGACAGCAAGATGAAGGTGACAACAGTGTTACATCACACACCATTCCAAAAGTGACCCTGTCACTGTAATAATAAATGTGAGCAAAAAGCACCTTATGAAAGAAGAAACTATACATGCTAAGTTCAATCATCATTTGCTTTTAGACCTGCAGGCACCACTGGTATCTGACTTTTCTGGTTGTATTGTATAGTGCACCCCTGCTGAACTCTGTGGTTCCTCCCACCGGCCCCTGCATCTCTTCTATGTCTCATAGGGATATAGCAGCTGGCGGGAGGAACCACGGATGGCGGCAGGGGACATTCTATTCATCATACTTGGAAGTGTCAGATAGAAGATTCTATAGTAGCTTTGGAAAACAGAACAAGATTGAAATTGTTGCTTGCTGGTAAGTATACAGAGTGCTGCAGGCTCTCATTTTGTATCACATTGATTTTTTTTTCTTTAATTTGTCTGTATCAGTTTCTCATTGGACCACTAATACTTTAAATAATATTGAGAAATTTAGAGTAGTAGTTTAATACACTTTCAGTGGAAATCATTAGATGTGAACTGATTAAGCCAAAAATTAATAAATAAAATGATGGGTTTTGCAATGATGGTTAGCACTCTGGCCTCTGGGTCTTGGTTTAAATCCCCAGCCAGGACACTATCTGCAAGGAGTTTGCTTGTTTCCCCTGTGTTTGCATGGGATTCTTCAAAAAGGAGCTTTGGTTTCATGCACAGCTCCAAAAACAAGCAGATATATTACCTGGTTCCCCAGAAAATGTCTTTGGCATGTATGGAAAATTAACAGCACCAAAAAGCTGCTGGCTGCTGTACATAATATGAACATGTGAAAACAAGGACAAAAAAAAAAACTAATAAAAAAAATAGAAAGTCAACCTGTAAATGCTTTGGGGCTAGAAACATGAATGCAGGTAAAATATATATATATGTTCTAAGTATGCTATAGATTTAGTTCTACAGTTTTATTGCTGGTGTGATTGTGCTGTGCATATTTTCATCACAAGAGGGCAGTAAGCAGCTATATTTGTCTTAACATCAACTAACTGGCACATTTGCAAATATAGTACGGTATATGAAATACCCAACACAGAATGCAAGAGCAAGTTACAGATTAAATCCATTTTTTTCTTAATGTGTTAACCATTTAGTTCAGGAATGGTAAACTAAATTAAAATAGATTCTAATATATTCAAATATACTTTTAAAACTAATTAGGTATCAGTGGGGAGAAATGTTTTTTAAGTTGATGGTTACTTGGAAGAATACCTACCTTACACTGGTGGTCAGAATGCTACTCTTACAGGTAGAGAGAAAGATCATTTGTCTGACAAAAGAACAACCCTAGTTGAGAGGGGTTTAGGTGATAATTCTTTAGTTTTTTATGCACACTTCCAACTGTTCCTGATTTTGAATTACTGACCATCTTTCAGATTCCAGTCCCTTGGACCTTCCCTCCTTAGCTGTCCCTCATTTTGGGTGAATATATACACCTTTATGAAAACAAGTAGTAATTAACTAACAAAAAGAGCTTTATTGACCCATGCCTTCATACAGCCTCTACATTATTCCATTATGGTCATTTAAAATAAAAAGGAAACATAGGAGTGTGTGGGGGGGGGGGGATACCTTTTCATTTTAATCAGTTATTTGTGCATTTTTTTTTTATGCTAAATGTGAGTGTGGCAGGGGGTTGACCTTTGCCTGCTAAAAGGTTCTTATCTTCCCATCCTGAGAAGTTGTGGGGGTATGGTCATGGTCAATGTTTGGAGGTAGGGCCATGGTCAATGAAATCTGGAAAGCAGCAGGGGTCTGCCAATACTTTAAATACTCTGTCTTAAAACGAGTCCCCATTTCTATCATAACAAGGTTGGGAAGTGATTATTTTAGCATTTTTAAATGTCAAAGCGGTACATTTCATAAATATTTCCTATTTTAAATTTCCCGCCGGTCCCACTTCCCAGCGTACACTGCCTGCCCGCACACATGTTGCATGCCCACCCGGCATCTGCATCCCCTGGCCTTGCATCCCCAACGTTCATACGCCGGGGCTGCAAGGCCAGGGAACACAGATACCGGGCCAGCATAGCCAGAGGAAGCGGCAAGCTCATGGGGACTACGTAAGCCCTCAATTCCACCCCGGTGTGGCTCGGGGTTACTACTTTTTGTAATGAAAAGGAACCCAGAGCCACACTCAAGATTACTGCCAGGGAGGTGAATAAATAAGGCAGGGCACAAGAAAAAATACTGCATCCCTATTTTATGGATTATTCATTAAAGATTAAAGATGAACTTAATTTTACCTTATGCAGTCCATGAATGGTGAGTAGCTCATCTCACATATTGTGTTCATGAATATTGTGTTCAGTTAGTTGCTCCGAGAGAGTTGTGACACTATATGCCATAATTGGTGGCAGTTGTCCTAACTACCCTCCCTAATCCCTAGTCCCTTTCCCCCTCCCTAGTCATCAGTCCTTCCACTTCACTTTGTCAGTCCACAATCACTTCTGTCAAACTAGAGCAATGTCGCATCTGAGGGATCTATAAAGAGATGAATTTGTATTAGTTTCTTTTCTCCAGGGCCATACTATTTTTCATCCAATAAAAACCTCATGTCAAAACAGCCAATACATTTTTTTTAAAGCCGCTAAATTTCTATGCATAGCTTACGTTTTCCTGTAGAATTTGTGCTTAGATCCACCTTCCTATTGATCACTGAGGCTGCCAATTACATTGGCTAAAAAAAAAGGGAGCTCTGCGGGGGTGGAGCTAAGGTTTGTTTTTTACGGGAAAAATCAAGATTTGCATATAACTACACATAGTAGAGGTAACCTTTTATGTTTTATTATAAGTTAAACTGTGAATTGTTTGTTACAGGTTTATTAAAATGGAATTTTTTTGTTTTTATCTTTCTGGTGTGTAACTTCTGTTTTTATCTTTCTGGTGTGTAATTTCTGTTTTTATCTTTCTGGTGTGTAATTTTAATTTGCCTCCCCTCTGAAAGCTGAACTCCGGGCAAACAGCAAAATACATGTATGGCCTCAGTTTACCGGTCAAAATATTTGTATTTCTGAGATTTTCACTAACCCATCACAAAGTACAAATCTTTTTCTGCTGTTGTTCCACTTTACCTTACAAGTCTCCTCCCTGTTACAGTTCTTGCATTTGAAAAATAAATTTATTAATAATTACAGGTTAGAATTAATTTATGCCTTTTATATCTGGCCAGAGTTCATCTTACATAATCATATACTACATTGTAATTTTTTTTTTAGCTAGCAGTACATGTTGTGATTAATTAAGGTAGATAATTGGCAGTAGCTGTAAATGCTATGGCTGTATCAACAAAAGAGCTGCATTTGATCTTCCCAATGAATGTAGGCCAGGTTTTCTGTCATGTTAGAGGTGTAAGACGACCATTGGGTTTTTATAATTCAACAAGGAGATATGAAGGTATAGGAAAGACCTCAGAGATTTGTAATGCCTTTTTGTTGGGATGTCTCCATCTCCTTTGAGTTACCTTCCTAATGTCAGGTTCTAAGACATTGCCATTTGCAGGCGCAGGTTGTGTTGACTTAATTTAGAATTTTAATTAAACTGCATTTTTGTTTTTTGGGATATTTTAGGTACCACAACTTTATTTACTTTATACAGTTAAAAATTCACCTAATTTATTAAATTTACATATGTATATACAACATTAAAAAAGCATTCCGGTGCATTACAATATTTCATGGGACACTTTCTTTTCTTTCTCTAAAATTGTAGTTCTTAAAGTTGAAGTCCTTGACGTATTTCACCTTTTGGCTTCATCAGAAGGCTAAAATTTTATATATGCCTGTTCCAACATTTGATATAAATTCAACAAATGATAAATTCCAACAAATGATGAATTTATTCAGATTTTTTACAATATAAACTAAATTTAGATAATTCACTTTGCCTCATATGGGTGTTTGGAATTGTATACAATGATTGTCTGGTAAAACTACTAGGATATACCCTTTTTTCTAAATAATTTAAATTGTGAAAAAGCTGATTGGATTTAACTTTTTTTCCCAACATATGGTATATATGAAATGTTGGAACAGGCATATATAAAAGTGTCCCACAAAATATTGGTATGCGCTGGAATGTTTTTAATGTTGTATATACATATGTTAATTAAACAAATGACATGAATTTTTAACTGTATAAAGTTGTGGTACCTAAAAAAATCCCTCAAAAAATGCAGTTGTAATTAATTACTGGGATATTGTCAGGATCTCCTCAGGCAGGTAGCACGGGATCACCCAAGGCATGGAGTCAAAGTAACACTAGGTCTTCACCAGGGCACCCCGCAGTGAGGGCTCTTTGCTGCTGGGGGTCACCAGGTCATGACCCTTGGGGTCACCCTACCTGAGGAGGAAGGCTGGAGCGGCCTCGGTGTAGAGATAGGTGGCAGGCGGATGCAGTCAGGTTCCAGGCACAGGTCAGGGCAGGCAGCAGACAGGCAGAGTCATGTTCAAGGCGCAGGTCAGGTCAGAAATCACAATGAAATCACGAGCAGAGTATTAAGGTAGCTGGTGCAAAAGCACCGCACCAGCCTCCATTACTGCTGAGACTAAATAGCCTCTGCCCCTTTAAGGAGCTCCTCCTCCCTGTGCTGTGTCAGTGTGAGCAAGACAGGAAGTGCTGCATGTTCTGTCAGCCAGAGACACAGAGTGAGTGCTGCGTTTGGCAGCTCGGCAGGGTACACAGGCACGGGATGCAGCAGGAAGGTTTAGCAGGAAACCGGCAGGTATTGTGACAGATATGGTACTGGATAATTCTTTCCCACTTAACAAAAAATAAAACCCTAGTTTAGAATTGTGCACCATGTCAGACAGTGCCTGTCTATTGACCTTCGTTTTTTAGAGGCTTTCCCAAATGGAAGACTGTTCACATACTGTATAGGTGGAACACCATCCAAACCATAGTGCAAGGAATGGTATTTTAAGATAAAGTTGTCTTCTCACTATATACCGAGACACGTGAACAAAGCTTCATCATATTCTCCACCTTTAAAGTATATACAGGTTGTCCCCGAGTTAAGGACATCCCACATACAGACGACTCCTAGATACGAACCGGGCTTCCCTGCTCGCTCGTGTGCAGGACGGAGGCTTGATGGGGGGAGGGGGTGGTTTGCCTTTTGCATGCAGAAGAAATCTTTTGCTAAACACAGCTGAGTTGTGGGTGATCTTAAGAACTGTTGTCTTCTGCAACATCTTGTAACTCTTTAATGACCAAGACAAACTCTGCAGTTGTTTCTTTTTGCAAATCAAAGCACAGCTTGCTCCAGAAGTTTTTTTCTTTGTTTGTGATTAACTCACAGGATTTTATACAATAACTGACACCATGCTGCCTAATAATATGTTGAGACAAATATCTGTCCTATATGCATTTATTAAAATAATGTACCTGTTATGACTTATGTACAAATTCAACTTAAGAACAAACCTACAGTCCCTATCTCATATGTAA
The DNA here is from genome assembly GCF_032062135.1 of Pyxicephalus adspersus. NCBI lineage: Eukaryota > Metazoa > Chordata > Amphibia > Anura > Pyxicephalidae > Pyxicephalus > Pyxicephalus adspersus. Next base: position 58,660,698 of record NC_092865.1, on the reverse strand, counting down.
CCCAGGGACTACCTGTATATATTTTGTAGAGGGCCTGAAACAAAGAGAGCTTTGTGAATGGCTCATGTTGATGTCCAATAAAAATCCCCAATGCCATGCTGCGACCTGTTCTGCGTTTTGTGTATTTTCTGTGAATATTGGACATATACCTGGCTTCTTTATTTTGGCCTCTAGTCCTGTCAAATTTCTACACCAGCCAATCTCAACTAGGGTCCTGTGGAACCCCAGGGATCCTCCTGAGGTTGCTGGGGGTTCCACAAACTGTAGCTGATTGACCTCCCATTTGAGTGTACCTGCATAGTTCAGGGGCCGACATCCCTCGGTAGAATCACCTGCATGACCCAATTATGTTATTAGGTAAAAGGTATTCTAGCCATTACTGTATGGGACTCATTCTTTCCAATGGCCACAAATTTAGGAGATTTTCTTTGTCCCATTGACCCACAAAAAATTTGTTTTAGTAGGAGTTCTCTCTGACCTTGAAATTATTTATAAGGGTTCCTCAGGGGTTAAAGGGCTGCTTTACTTTTATATGTGAACTGTATATATGTATTTATTTTATTATTATATTATAATTCCTAACAAACAAGAGAGATAGAGGCAAAAATAAAATGAGTGGGACTGTTTTATAAATTCCGCTGACATTTTGATTCCCGAGAAGTATTTGTCAGTTTTATCATAAAATTATTATAAGTATTTTATGAGTGTAAAGATTACATAGAAAACAATGGTTGGATTTTTCTGGTTTGTTGGGAGAGACAATCTCTTTATTTAGGACTTTGAATGCTTTACAATGGTAAAGAAACCTGGATTTTTTTTTTATGAAAAGCCTAAGGACAATGCAAACAAATTCTGCTAATGAGTGCTGAACAGAACATGTTTGCATCTGGCAGATGTTTATACTGCTTGCTATACTGGACATGAATTCTGCAGATAATGATACACATGATATACATTTTTTTGATTACTAGACATTAAGCTTTAACCAGGATGGACTCCAGTGTTTTACCAACTTGTGTGAGTAAACCCTATGGAACCTAAACATTGCCAGTTCATACAATTTAATGCCCTGATGAAGGTAGCGTAGTCCCCCGAAACATGTTTTTTTAATCCTATATTGCTCTGATATGAAGTAAATAAATAATCATCTTTTGACTCTACTACTATTGTGATAATTGTATCACTTCTTGAAAAATAAAAGCCTGACAAAAGCTTTGACTCAAACCCACTCTTTTGAAAACTAAGCAAAAAATTCACGGTTGAAGTAGGATATGCCTGGTTTTAAAGATTTTTAGTAAAGTTATTGCTTCACTATAATTGTATAGCTTTCTGTGTTAACATTTTCAGTGTTCATAAGAGCTTGTGTACCCAAACATTCAAGTCCAAAATGAACACCCTTTGAACTTCTTTAATGTATGAAATTTCATTGAGGCCAAACCTAGCCAATACGATCCACTACATTTCAAGCAATGCAATGAAAATCAGATCCATGCAGCCATTGCACCATCACTTATACCTATTGAAACCATTGGGAGAATTTTGAACTGCTTTCAAGGAAAACTGCATCAGTATACCCTAGCTCTAAAGCTTCTCAGATAGTGGCACTACAGTTGCTTTGTTGTAGATTTTAACTCTTGGCCACTCTGTCAATTAAAACTGAACTGCAAGCAACAAAACTTTCATTCCCACATTTTTTATTATAGCCACAGAGGATATAAATTGTTTGCAAACCGAGATAATAATTTGAAAAGGTGTTGGATCATTTTTACTGTTCTGAAATCAAATTTCCAGAGAGAACTATGGGAGGGGCTCAGCAGCCCCACCCACTTTAGGCTTCCTATAGATAAATACAGGGGGGCGGATACAAGACCAATCACTTTGTAGGAAGAAAAAGAACAGAAGTTACTGGTCTTGACCAGAATAGGCTCATGCAACGAGCAGGATAGTTTCATGTTGGATAACCACACAAATCTAGAGTTCAACTTTCAGCAGCATTTTGCTTCTATTATCTAACTTTTCTTTTATATTTGGCACAGTTTAGGGAATTTTAGATATTAGATTTTTACAAGTACATAAATACGGATGATTGCTATCCTTTTGTTCACCTATCTGCTGTATAGGAGATATACATAGAACAATTAAATTCCTTGCAGCGTCAAACTCAGTACAAAGGATTTTATCCCTCTCTTGAGCATTTTATAGGAACTTGATCATAGTTCATTACCACTGCTAGGCTGATTCACCATAATTCAAAGTGAAAACCTATTCTGTGCCACAGATCAGCTATAAAAAGGTAGACTTTATAACTGCAATTATCAGTATTAAGTAGAGCTGACAGCAAAGAAGGGACCGTGAGCTTTTATATATCTCAAAGCACCATCAGACCTTTTAAAAAAAAAATCACATTTTCAATTTGAAATACAACAGTTCCTTAATCCCTTAAAAATGAGTAAAGGTAATAAAAATATAGACAGGTTCACAATGTGTAACTGATAACATGCTCGAATACATAGATCACTAAGAAACAGGCTTCCAGAAGAATCTGAGAAAATGATTTTTGAAATTATGAATGCTCGGGATTTATATTTTAAAGGGGTGAGGTCTAGTGAAGTATAAAAGTTTTGTCCTGCTAGCTATCTGACCTCATACAGGTAATACTTGCTCTCTCTAGGTGTTCATAACAATATAACTTAACATATCTCTTTAATTAAAACTTTTTCTTTTCTTTTCATTTCTTTTTTAAATCCTAATCCCATATTTGCCCTAGACCAGCAGTCACCAACTGGTGGTCCGCGGCTCTGGCCAGTGTGCCCCCCAGCAGGAACAGGAGAAGGACCCCGCTGGCTAGACGCAGCAGCCAGAGCCACAGACCATGTCCCGCAGACCATGTTCTGGCATTATGATGTCACTCTGGGGGAAGTTTTTTCCCCTTTGAGTGACATGATCATCTAACGTGAAAATCCAGCATGTGTACAACTGTCCCCCTGATATCTTTCACAATTCATCCTGGTAGATGAAAGACTAAGAAGGGAAGGCCCCTGTACCTAGGTATAGAGGAGGAAACAGTGGGATGCCACTGGCTCCTCTTTATCCCTCTCCTCTTCACAGAAAAAGAAAGTGTTATACGCTAGAGATCATTAGAAAAAATAGCAGAAATAAAAATAGTTTGCAATGCCTTAGCATTGGAATAAACAATTACCAAGGTAAGTTAGTCCATGGTGGTGATGGTGGGTGCCCCAACCCAACTCCAAGGATGAGTTTACAAGTAATGCCAAGCAGAAGGGTCAATCTAAATATTTCATAGGTAAGCCTACATTGTTATAACATTAAGTAATAGATAATGCTGATTTATGGCTGGTTGTTTTAAAGTCTATGGGTCTATGGACTTTGGGGCAGGGTCCTCTCCTCCTTCTGTGTCACTGACTGTATCTGTCTGTCATTTGCAACCCCTATTTAATGTACAGCGCTGCATAAAATGTTGGCGCTATTGTAATCGTGTTTATTGATAAAAATAAAAATTTTAAAAAGGGCAAACCTTTTTTTAATTTTGGATATAGGTAGAGTCTTTATTGTGGTCTATGTCCCTGCTGCAGAGCTAAGGAAGGACCTAAGGAAGGTCAGAAGCCTAAATTCTGAAGTTATAAAAAGCAGAATGGAAAAGAATCTCAATGGTGACAAACAATTTTGGTGGTAATTGTCTAAAATAGGAATTCTACTCACTCCGTTTCATTTTGTTGTGTCCCCAAGACAGGAAGGCAAATCCCTCAAAACCAGACAGACAGCAAAAATTTACCTTCCCTACTCTATCATAAAATGCGGGACTGAACATTCGCTTTAAGTATGCATTTTAAATCGATGTGTAGTCCTGGTATAACTCACTTTAATAAAACAGTAACTCCTAGCTTGAGATGTGAGATTAAATGCAGTAAATGAGTAATTTAGTAAAAAAGAACCTAATGGAATCTCTAAAATAGAAAAGAAAACCCTTCGTTCCATGTTCTCTAAGTGCTTTTACTTTTCTGTTACTGGACAATAGCCCATGATATTCTCAGTCTTAAAGTCCATCTAAATAATGTATGGTAATTATGCATTAAATGGTGTGTTAAATGGCTAAAAAGAAATAAAAATAATTACCCTATTAAATTAAAAAGTCTATTACATGGAATAAATAATGCACAAAATAAAGTTCTGATAAACCAAGAGTATATCATACATATTTTAACACTGTAGTATATTTTCATCTTTCGTGTTGTGAACCGCAAGGTGCCACCCATTGGCCACTAAATAATGGCATTATTTGGCGGTAATGGGATAGAAATTGCAAAATTAACAGAGATGCAGAGACTAACGAGGGAGATGTATAGTAAAAATCACTAACTATTGTACAGAGCCAATGTATCCCTTCATCAGCAGTCATCGGCACCCGGTGTTCATATGACCTTTGTGCCACCACAACCATCCAGCTGGCTTGTTCATATATTGTTACTGAAGCTGAATGCAGCGTGTAGAGGAATCAGCTGTGTAATCCAGTAAAGGCGGAAGCAGTCAGTTAAAAAAGGGGGTGAACCAGGTTACTTAAAATTGAACAGGGGCATTTTAAAAAAATAAAAATGAAGGATTACTTTCATCGTTTGAAAAGTATAAAGAATATAACAAAAAATGTAAAAAGGAGATAAGATGTGCAAAACTTCAAAATAAAAGACAGATTGCAAATGAAAGTAAGGCAAACCCCCAAAATTTTTTTAAATATATTAATAGCAAAAAGATCAGATCTGAGCATGTAGGCGCCTTAAAGGATGTCACTGGGTTGGTAACTGGGGATAAGAAATGGCAGCTTTACTAAACACTTTTTTTTAGCTCTGTGTACACAAAGGAAAATGGCAGAGTCAAGTCCAAGTTCATAATAGCAATGTCACTGCCTTAAATGAGTCACAATGGCTCAGAGTTGATATGATTGAGAAACAGCTGGGAAAAATTAGGCGTGACAAAGCACCAGGACCTGATGGATTACATCCACGTGTCCTCAAAGAGCTGAGCTCGGTTATTTCAAAGCTATTATTTCTAATTTTTAGAGACTCTTTAGTAACTGGCAAGGTACCGGTGGATTGGCGTAAGGCTTCAAAAAGGGAGCAAAGTCATTACCAGGTAACTACAGACCAGTCAGTTTAACGTCCATAGTTGGAAAGGTCCTAGAGAGTTTGATAAAGAAGAGTTTCTGCTAGAAAATAATATTGTAAGTGATAGTCAGCATGGCTTCAAGAAAGACAGAAGTTGTCAAACAAATATACTCTCTTTTTTTGAGGAAGTAAGTAAACAGGTAGACAGTTGAATAGCAGATGATATAGTGTACTTGGACTTTGCTAAAGCATTTGACACTGTACCCCACAGATAACTGTACTCAACAGGTAATATGCAAGTTAGGGTCAATTGGTTTAGAAAAGTCAATCTGTAAATGGGTAGGGAACTGGCTTAAAGATCGCATCCAGAGAGTTGTAATTAATGATTCATACTCTGAATGGTATAAGGGTATTAGTGGTGTACCCCAGGGTTCAGTGTTGGGACCTTTACTGTTTAACATCTTCATAAATGATATAGAGTTTAGGATTAAAAGTACCATTTCTGTGTTTGCAGATGACACCAAACTATGTAATGGGATTAAGTCCATACAGGATGTCTATAATCTACAAGCAGACCTGGATGTACTGTTTGATTGGACAGCCAAGTGGCAAATGATATTTAATATAGATAAATGTAAAATTATGCACTTGGGAGCTAACAACATGCACGCTTCATACTGTCTAGGGGGAATACTTTTGGGGGATTCAGAAATGGAAAAGGATCTGGGGGTTCTGGTAGATCATAGACTTTAGCTGCAATAGCTAAAGCTAGCAAAATACTTTCTTGTATAAAAGAGGAATAGACTGTAGAGATGAGGACATAATACTGCCCCTGTACAAAGCATTGGTCAGACCACATCTGGAATATGCAGTCCAGTTTTAGGCACCAGTTCACAAAAAGGACAATGTGGAATTGGAGAGAGTGCAGAGAAGAGCAACTAAATTAATAAAAGGAATGGAGGAGCTCAGCTATGAGGAGAGATTAGCTGAACTGAATCTATTCTCTCTTGAGAAGAGACATTTAAGGGGGGATATGATCACCCTGTATAAATATATAAATGGTCCATATAGAGAACTCTCTTCCCCATTATTCATTTTGAGATCATTACAAAGGACAAGAGGGCGCTCTTTGCGTCTGGAGGAAAAGAAGTTTAAGCTCCGGATAAGGAAGGGATTCTTCACTGTAAGGTCTGTGAAAATGTGGAATAGGCCCCCTCAGGAAGTAGTTTCAGAAACTACTTCATGTTCATGTTGCGTTCTCTTTGCATCCTGAAAGTTAAAAGGAAGAAAATACAATAGTGTGGACTCACTAAAATGAACAGCAATTTAAAACATGGTCTTTTATACACTGTGTTATATCCCGGAGAAAACAGTCTGTGTAAAGATAGCAACTCTGTGTTCCAACTATAGGACTGGAGAAGACAGAATATCATAGGTGAATCTGGATCGATCAACAAACCTGGAATGTATCTGGTCCAGGACTAAAAACATTTGCCAACTAATAGCAATTTTTTTTATCATCTATCCATTTAAATCCGTTCCAGGTTTGCTGGATCATACAGGATCTCCCTTGATAGTCTATCTTCTCCAGTCTTGGATAGCGTTTTTAAATCACGCCCAATTACAGTTACCTGCAAATAACACTTACATTATGGCTACAAATCAGGAAGACTCTGAATTATCTAGTGCATCCATTCTCAACCACAAAACCCTAGGATTCTTGTGGAGGTTGTTGGGGTTTCCTTAATTTGTGGCTGATTAATCTCCCATCTGATGGAATGCCTAGTTCTGGGTTCAAGACCACTTGGTAAAGTCTGTAGGTGGTATAACTGGTAAGGGGTTCACCACGTTCTGAGAATAGATTAGCAAAAACAAAAAAGAAAGATTTTTTTTTTTTTGGCTGATTGTATTTAAAACAAATCAGAAACAAAAATAATACAGATTATATACACAGTACCATATTCAATAATGGATAGTAAGCAAATCACTCTTGCATTAGCAACATGCAGGATTTATGTTTTTTTTTCTCATACTAGACAGATACATCTGATTATAGAAAATCAATAAAGAATAAAGAATAATTAAAACAGATCTATTTGTGTGACCTTAACCTCCCTAGTGTTCTAATTCCATCCAAATTTCTATGCAATAAGCATTATATTTTTTTTTGCATGGAAATTTACTTTACATTGTAGACTTTAAGTCTTAGGCATAACTCACCGTAATAAATGTTTAAATAAAAAACACAAAAATCTGTTAAAAAAAAATAGTTTAACATGTAATGTAAGTGTACAGTAGCATGTATAATATATATATAATATAATTAGATCGTATAATGATAATGATATAATTATAATGAGATCGTCTCTGCATTGCACGGCTGAAGATCGAAGAAGACAGACGTGTCCCCAGGACCTGCAGGGACCAGCAGGATGACAACGGAGCAAGGTGTTTTTTTTTTAGGTTAAAGCTACCCTGAGATTGACGCGGGATTACCGCTATTTGCAGGTAAAATCTACCCCAAGTCACACTCGGGATTAACGCTAAGGGGGGTTAAAGGTGAAGTCATTAAGTCTCTTATAACTTCACGCGTTTCGCCATAACGGCTTCCTTAGGGGAGCTTGAGACACATACAGACTAACAAATCAAGCAAATTACATATACATGTTAAGATCCATGAACAACTATATGATAATACAGAGATTGATTGATTGATTAATTGATTGATTAATTCCTGAGTATTCAAACAGGCTTAGCAACTAGGAAATCAACACACATAGTATATCAATAACCATAGTGGGTGCCTAGAGCTCCAAAGGTAGGTAAAAATACTAATAGACATTGACCATGTTGTTAGCAACAAAATCAAAGAGTGAGGGATTTCAAGGGTTGAGATTAGATTAGATTTTAAGAATAAATTAGGGCAAGGTGATATGATATGAAATTTTAGTCTAATATAGCAACAAGTAATCCAACAAGTAATTAGTTTTGAGAATAATTTGATGGGTTCTTCTGAGGTAAAGAAAGTGAGAAAGGCTGATCCAGTGGTTACAGATAACCATAGCATGCTATAGAGTGAATGCAAAAGCAACGTTCATCAAATTTATAAACAATGTGTGTCCCAATTATGGGTGGTATTTCAATTGGGGACGAAGCCCCAGCGAGATATCTTAGCTATTGTTCATAGTTCATTCATTTTAAACTTTAAACTCAATACAAACTCTGTGCTATTTATTAATGAGCTGATAATATAAATTTTAAAATCCGAGTGCTCATCATGGTCCAGAATCAATGTTTCCTTAAATGTCTTCCTTCTAATCCGAAAGCAAAAGCACATAAAAATAATGTGTAAAAAGTTCTCATTTCTGGTTGGAATTCTCTGGACAGCTACAGACTGATAGAATGTCAGGCAGTTCACAAATCCATCTTGATCTGATCAACTTTCTTACTTCCACTGCGAAAACCTTGACCTATCTCCTCCCAGCATAAACCTTAACAAGCCGTGCAGAAAGAGTGCAACCAAGATGTCATTTAGTGTCAGCAATCATTTTAAGCAGCATTATAGTTCAATACCCATCCAAGACAAAGCTGACACATTGTTACCACTCTGTTAACTGCATGTACATTGAATTGTGAGAAAAGTACACGTCTTCCTGTAAAATAATTTATCTCCTACTGCAAAGGGCAAAGCTGGAGGGCAAGTGGCCTTTTAAGAGAATCTAACCTGGTTTATCATTTTGCTGTTGTTTGATATAAACAATAAATTCCAACTCCAGAGGAAACTTTTCTTTTTATAGTTTTGGATTGACTGGGAAAGAGTTAGAATATTTGTTATTATTGTTTTATTGTCCTTTACTCAGATGGGGAAAATTGCACCCTAGTTCTTGTGACACCAGGATCACATATGAGGGCAGAGTAAAATCATCAGGACAGAAAGGCATTGAAGATTTTTTTAAAGATGTCCCGGGTCTTACCACAGACCTCATTATAAAAATAGAAAAAGGGTTCCCTATTTTTTTACCTGTGCCAAATCCCAACAAAAGCGATAATAAGTTTACCACCTGGATTTAACTAAACAAATGGATTGGGGTTGAGCAGGTCGAGGTTCATCAATGTTATGAGTCCAAAACATGAGGTCAGCCTTCTACCTGAATATACTGAATAATCAGATTTTTCCATCAATGTTTTTTTACTTCCCTGATGGCAGGAATGTATTCCAAGATGACCATGCAATGCAGGGACACCATTCTCACACATGGAATGGTCACTGGAGTCCAGACTTTAACCCCATGGAGAATCTTTAGGAAGTGCTGAAGAATACTTTATACTTTGGTATTATCAATACAAGATCTTAGTCAAATATTAATGCAACACTCAATGAAAATATATGTTGGGACATTGCATAAGCTGATCAAAATGATACCACTGTGAATCCATGCCATAATCAAAGCTAAAGGCAGTCCAAAGAAATATTAGTGTGACTTTTTTCTTCGGTGTTTCTCAATATGACTGACTTGTAGAAATTCCCATACCAATGTAATAGACTTGGTCAGATTTCCCTTCCTGTTCTCTGCAAAACAAAAATGTGTGAAGCCGAAGCATTTTCATTGAGAGAATAAAGTATTTTGAAGCATTTACAAGCAAAACTTCAATTAACATGTTGGCTAAATTGTTTCCATAATCAGTTATTGAATTTTAGGTTTAGAATAGATATGATATCAAATACTTAATAATAATAATAATAATAATAATAATAATAATAATAATATTATAATTAATAATATTACTAATAATAGTAATAATAATAATAATATTTTCTAGTGGAGTATTTTGCAGTAAGTTGGGGGTCCGTAAATGTTTTGTTCCCAGCCCCCACTGTTGAGGTCTGAATGGCACAGCTGAAAGATATGGTTGTGCAGGATAATTTATCTTCATATGCATCATTTATTGCATTTTTAATAAAGAGTACCGTAGGCCAAGAGAAGAAGCCCCTATGTGCTTTAATATAAAAATCCTTTGCTGATATTATAATCATGTTTAATGAGATGCCTTAGGAATCACTTCAAAATGCAAAGCAGATTTATTTTTTATCAATACACTGAAAGTTCAATGGGAATCTGTCATCTGTATTTTTTTAACATCAGCTGAAAGGTTCAGGCCAAAGAGAAAATTAAAGTAAATCTCCAATCAATGTTTTCCCTTTTTTGCATCAGCAAAACCCATTGGGGAGAATATATCTTACACCCTGCACTGGTAACAACAGTCACTTCAGAAGAAAGTTAGTGGAAATGTTTATTGGAGACATAGACAGCAATAAATAGCTAATACAGGAGGTAGCTTCCTTTCCAATTTCAAAAAAGCAACAAAAAAGAACAAAAAAGCAGGCTAGCATTCAAAGGAAACTAAATACCAAGTTTGCTAGTGTTGTAAAAAGGAACCCCCATAGACTATCCAAGTAAAACTGGACTTTGGTGTGCTGGTCTCTATCTTTGTTAGCCAGTTGATATGGTGCCACCGTCAAGCCAAGAACCTCAATATTTGTCATATCGGGGAATGTATGGGGAGAGGTAAAAACATAATAAAACATAAAAAACACAATTTTTAAATTCATATATTCTGATTTGGTTCTTGCACATCTGGTTCTAATTGAACAAACCTTCAACTGACACTTCAAAGAAAGCTGCCCAATTGCTTATTCAGGTTTTAATTTTGACCCAATTCCTGACCCGATAATGCAAAAGAATCTGAAAGTAATTATTTTAGGCTCTGTTATAAGTAAATCTGACATGTTGGTAAATAACACATTAAAAGTACATAAGTTGCATATGTGTGCAAAATGATCAAGTACATCCAATCAGAATTCCGATTGCCGCCGCGATCAAGACAGAATGCGTGTGTAGAGCCTCCCGGGATACCTGTGTTAGGCATTCCCGGGATGTTCCTGGCAAGATTGGGCATGTACAGAAGGAGCATTTTCCTACACTGAAGAACTAATGCATGCGCAGTGAGATCGGCTCTCTTTTTTTCCACTTTTACTAGGCTAAGTCACCCGATCCCGCACCTGCACAGTGCGAGATCAGATGAAATAGCCAGAAGAAGGACGAAAATAAAAATTGAAGGTGGCATTGCCCACTGCGGAAGAATACCAGGATGGCGGGGGACCTGATCAAGTAAATGTCCAGCGAAATCAAGGGATCTGCAGGAATAAAGGTAAGTGATTTTTTTATTTTTTTTAGTTTAGTTTGACTTTAAGACCTGACTGAGAGCACCTACTGTTTTAAGACATCCAGCGCCCTTTTCTTTATCAACAAAAACCTGAAGGTCATTCTAATGCTTCTCCTTTAATGCTTGGCTTTAGATACATTGTAATATGTACAACATACAAGATAATTTCCCCTTAAATAACACCAAAATTCAGGCGAGAAAAGTTCACCCGTAACACTGTCACTGTGAAAACGAGCAGCACGGTGCATTAGCTTTATAGCTAATACTGGAGGTTTCTTCAGCTGAAGTTGCTGCAGGAAGGAAGCTGAATGTTAATTAGATGTCAGCAGTAATTACAGTGATTATGTCGTTGGGAATAGCTTGTGAATGACATGGTAATAGTGTTATAAAGCAGAAGAATGGTCTGTCTGAGAAAATTATAGTGAGGATATAGAACAATGCGAGGGCTTTCGTAACAAAAGGAGAGACAAAATCACTATGTTGCAGAAGTCCACTCTTTTCTGTAATACAAAAATGTCATCAGCATAAGCAAATGAACTCAGCCATCTAAATATTGTTATTATGTCACAAGCTATAGCTGCTGCAAAATTTTGGTTGTGCTCTTTAACCCCTTGATTAGTAGCAGCAGGATACATCCATCCTGAGGTCCCAGTTATGCAGAAAGTCACCAGCTGGTTTGAGGGATTGTGAGGACAACTTTTAAAATTTTAATGATAGTAAAAAATATAGCTTCCAACTTTTAGAGAGATGGAAGAGGGACACATTTTAGCTCAATGTAGTAAAGGAATACGGAAAAAATGGTTAAACCAATAAGTGCGTTTTTCACAGCTACTAACTACTTCTTTTCAAAAAACTAATTGAATATTTTAGTGTCTAGATGAAGGTTTAACTTTTTTTATGGTTAAATATTATAATTAGAGGTGTATATATGTACCCAGAAAGCAACAAGTAGGAAAGGGAGAAAGAAGGACTTTGATCTGAAAGATGGACAGTCGCTCTGAATCAAGGATGGTTGGGAGGTAAAAAATCATGTTTTGAGCCTTCAATGAAATTGAGAGATTCAATCAATTTCTCCCTAAACTGTATTATTATTATTATTATTATTATTATTAATAATATTAGTATTATTATTTTTAGGATTATTATTATTAGGATTAATATTATTAGGATTATTATTCTTATTATTAGTATTATTATTATTAGGATTATTATTATTATTAGTAGTATTATTAATATGATTATTATTATTAAACAGGATTTATATAGCACCAACATATTACGCAGCGCTGTACATTAAATAGGGGTTGCAAATGACAGACAAATACAGACAGTGATACAGGAGGAGAGGACCCTGCCCCGAAGAGCTTACAATCTAGTAGGTGGGGGAATTTACACACAATAGGAGGGGCGATATGTAGTGGTGGGAAGTAGTGATGGTTTCAAAAGACAGAAGAAGATGGGTAGGTAAGTTTGAAAAAATGGGCTCTTTTACATGAGCAGAAAGTAGGAGCAAGCTGAACAGGACAAGGACCAAAGACCATTCCAGAGAGTTGGGGCAGCTCTAGAGAAGTCTTGTATCCGTGCGTGTGATGAGGTTATGAGTGAGGAAGTCATTAGTAGGTCATTAGTAAACTGTATCTTATTATTGTGGGTCATTTTGAAATAAGTGGTGAGGGATAAGTAGCTCTGTCAAGTTTCTGTTGCTGTCTACATGCCTGAAGGAGATTCTTTCTTTATTTGTTTTGATGGGTATTATCAAAAACCAACATTTTCAGTGGCCACCAGTACAGAAATAGGCGGGGAAATCTTCCTAGAAGGACTATTATATTATGACAGAAGTCTAGAAGAGGAGGTACCTTTATTCTACTTTTTCAGAATCACTAAATTTACCGGCTCCGGACTGTGCATGCGCGGAGAGCCGAGTGTCACTCAAAAGGGAAGAAATTTCCTCCATAGTGACGTCATGATTCCAGAACCTGCCAACTCCAGAAACACAACCGGCCCACTCCCCTGAGCCTGCGATCCGTACAGGGAACATGGTTGCATCCTTCCCCTGACCCCGATCAGAGGCGCACCGGCCAGAGCCACGAACCACCAAAATTTTGTGACCGCCGGTCTAGGGGATCTGCTTCCCCAGACCAATAAAATCTGCCCTAACTTTTCTTGACTTGTCCCTATCTGACCCTTGATTGCTTTGGCTGGCTTTAAATATAAGCAGGATTCAAAGCCTGTTTTCATTATACCAGTTAGTCGTGTAAAATGTGTTCCTGTAGTTTTCTGTTGCTAACCACCTTCTGCCCGACCCTGGTTATTCATAGCCTGTCCTGACCTTTGCTTGACCACTCTTGGCCCTTGAACACCATGCCTGTCTAAACATCACCCAAGCTCTCTCCATCACAGCTTGGTCTCCTGACCAGGGAAATCTTCCTAGAAGGTCACTTATATTATCACAGAAGTCTAGAAGAGCTCTCTCCATCACAGCTTGGTCCCCTGATCATTGTCTTGCCCCTTTAACACCTCATCTGGCTGACTGTTTCCTCTGTCAATTCAAGCTTCTGACCACTGTCTTGAATTTGGCCCCTTGGACACCATGTCTAGCTGACCATCACCTGTGTTTACCTGAGCTTTATCTCCCAATCACTTTCTTGTGTTTGACCTCTTGCTGACTGTTCATCTGTAGTTAAACCCATGCTCTCTGGACTCCCTAGCCTGGTCAAAATTCTGTTTTTGCTCCTGGTCCTCTGTCACTGCTACGTTTTTTTGCACTCAAGTCCTGGAGCAGCAACCTGCCACCCAAGGCTTTCTATTGTTGTACTATGCAGTGCCAAATGAAGGATTGAAGTCAGACCTTCACTAACCATAGTCAGTTGAGTCATAAAAGCCAATCATTCGAAGGAATGGATAACCCAGCCACGCTTCCACAAAAGCATGAGCTCGTTGCAGCCATGGTTTGCCCCTCAAAAGCTTCAATGAGGTTTGCAGCAACAACTTTGAGCAGAATTTGCTAAACTATTTGCAAATCTACCCCAGAAATAATATTTCATCTGTGGAGGGGAGCACAGAAGAAACATTTACATTAAAGGTTTTTACCTGCATCTTATGGTAAATTTTCCAAGTTTGGACTTCTACTTTTCAATCTGTATCGTGACTGTTCTGTTTCTCTAAACTGAAAAAGTTGTCCTGAATTACCCGGGACATCTACATAGAGAACATTAACATTAACATTAAAGCTAAATTTAGAAAGGATAAAATAATACAAAAATGATGCTTAGTTTTTTTTTCAAAGGAAATGCAAAATACAGTACACTGGATATGATTTATATTGACCAGCAGTGATTATAGGCTTAGACCACCATAGGCACCTTGAACGTTTGTGGTATACAAGATTACATGCACTTGTGGAGTAACCATGAACAGCCAATGTATGAATTAAATAAATAGCCAGGAAAAGGGAAGCTGGTTATGTGACACATCAAAGCCTTATGACAACCCTCTCCTCCAGTCACCAGGCGTCACCTCTGCAGCATAAGGGAGAACTTCATGGGACCAGCCCAATTTTTTTTAATCTCTCTAGATCAGAACAGACTTGAATTCAATTACTATTACTAATTCTTTTTCATTTTAAGAGCTCCCAAATGTTACAAGCCTTTCCTATGAAGCAATGTTCTAGCAAAACAGACTGATATGTGACACATGGCAGATTTAGATTTTTTTCCATAAAACTAGAAGACAAGGGAAAAAGCGTTTCATAGTATAAAGTAATTAAACATTTCTATAGTAATGAAACCTAATTTCTGCAATAATATGGAAAGTGCTGTGTCCGCTTTCTGATTGTTGGATATTCTGTGTCAGCATAAGTTCGTCTTATGACCTAAAAGCCAATGGCGAAGACTCAGAGGGCTGCCAAGTAAATGGCAATATGTAGAAATCTCTTCTCTATACTAGTGGTAGCTAATCACAGCAAATAATTTTCTTGCATAAAAGGCCAGAGGAGAGGAAGACAATGGCATCTTTTGATTTGGATTGACAGACGGCAGTTGTTAGTGCTCCTAGTGGCTTCTGGGGTATTTTTAGTATGGAAGTTGGCTTGGCGATCATTAAGTTGATGATTCTTGACTTTTTGAGGACTGAAGACATTATATTAAATAAACAACAATACAGATTCTGAAAATCTGAGCTAACAGCCTTAATATAATGCTCCTACAATTAGGATGTTCTCTACTTAGATTTAGCCATTCCATCCATAAATGGACATTTTACATTATATGTTAACATCGGTATGTCTGACATCATGCCTTGCTATGTCCTATTTTCTTTTCATTTTGTTTTGAAATCTTTTACAAAATTTCCTTTCTGCAGATCCTGACAGCAACAAATCATATTCTATTGCAGGCTGGCAATGCTGTGCCGCAGCCTCTCAATTAGCAGTAACATTGTCAGCAGCCTGCTATACATTCTCCTTCAGCTGAGAAATTTAACCCTGGCCAAACACGGTTTGGCCAAACAGTGGCCAAACAAGGGGCAGGTACAGCAGGTGGCAACAATGCCGTCTATTTGAAAGGCAGTGGCGTTGGACTTCTAGAGTAAAGCAATAAACCTACATTGCAACTTCATTTCCAGCCTCCAGTACCCGGCAGCCTATATACATGCAGCACAATTGAATCTCTTAGTGCTACCACTCCATCTTGTAGTCTGGGTGCTGTATACAGTAATATAGAAAACTTAAACCAAGTAAAATACAAATATACTAGTTAAATTTAAAAATGCATTTCATTATTTTAAATGATTACATAACCCTTGATGCCTGACTCCAGGTAAATTATAAAACTAGCCCTCACAGTGGGGCTTTTGCCTAGGGTTTTAGTGCAAAGGACTTTTACTTTATCCCTTGCTCCTGTAGGCTTTTATCCAGTTGGGTGACTGGTCCCCTGGAGCCTCCCTTTTAACGAGCTACGGTGATCACAGGACTGTATCCTTTTTTTTTTTTTTTTTTTTGGCGAAAGATAGCTTTAAGATCATTTTTACTCACCTCCTATTAGCACAAGTTGTCCTTGATCCACCCTAGCCTGTGGCTGGATGGTAAGAGCCATTCCAGACCCATTGCACATGATTATGGCAGAGGTGTAGCTACAGACCTACAGGTATGGCCACGGCATTCTGTCACAACACGTATGGGAAAAGGTGGGGAGAATTTTTTGCAGCTGCATATATGGTTACCATAATGTGGTTTTCAGAACATCATATGGTTTTCTACTGTAAGTCTAAAAGGGCTCTAAAAGAAGAAGCAGCACACTAAGAGATTATTATTCTGTCACTCTGCTTTCTTTTCTTATCAGCATACTTCTCATCACAAAAAATGGCTTCTTCTGCTGTTTCTTTCTCTTTCTCCCTTTCTTAGCTGGGGAACCTAGCCTTGGGTGTTTTTCCAATATCTTCCTGAGGTTCAGCTTTAACAGTAACAGTCAGTTTATGTGCGGCTTTGACATCCGATCCAGTTATTTGCAATACTAAAGCCTGCCTAGGCCCCTGGGTTAGAAAGAAGACACAAGTTAATTGACTTAGGGTACAAGGTCTAAATTCTTCCCTGTTTTAGCATAGGGATTGTAGGTTCAGAAAAGTTTCCAAGTTTATACTTTTCCCAAAAATAAATGATATTAAACTCAGGCTGAGCAATCCTCATCGGTTGTCAGGTGGGTACATGCGGGGAATGTGCTTGTGATTGACATGCTTTCTTTAGAAGCCAATAACTGTGTAAAATAATGATTTTCATGTGGGAGGCAGGATGGAGAATGCATTATTCACTTATTACTAACAACTTTCTGGAGGCCAGTTCTGCACAAGTTTAAATGCTGGTGACAGTAATTAGGCTTTCTGAGCTCCAGCAAAAGGTTGCAAACAAATGCTGATAATTAGTTTCCTACTGACTGCTTGTTTACCTACGAACGGGAAATGTAAAACCGTACTGGACCTTTGGAAGTACTTATGATGCCAATATATTTACAGTGTATGATGAAAATGAACCCCAACAGACAAATGATAGCATGGTAAAGAAAAATTCTACTATATATATATATATATACATATGTATGCAAAGGGAATTCTTTTATTTTACGCAGGCAGTCCAGTGATTTACACACTTAGGAAGCTGATTGATGCCTTTTTTTTTTATAACTCCAGCCTATTTAACAGTAAAGGCAGAAGCATAGCTATAGACCTGCAGGCCCTGATGTGCAGTTTACATGTGGGGCCCCCATTTGATGCAACTCTACCAGTTACAAATCTTTGGTCCCAATGCTAATTTTTAACACAGCCCCTACCATTGAGGACAAGCGTCTTCAAAACAGGAGTCTCACTTTACATCAGGAGCACCTCATTACATCAGAATTCTTCCCTTCTACAGGACTTTTGATACAAAATTATAGGGAATGCCCTCATATAAGAAATCTGAAAAAAATTAAAGAATATGCCCCATATACGAATTCAGAAACATTATGTAGAATGCCCATATAAAAAATCTGTAAAATTATAAGGGGATATCTATGACCCTTATTGGAAGATGTTCTATTTGCAATACAATAAACTTACAAGTTACCCTATCAAATTTTTTTTTAAATAAACTCACCTGTTCTTGCCACATCATGGGTGTCACAACCTTCACCCAGTCCTTTTTTGGATTCTGGATATTTGGCCATCTTGATTAGCCAGGCTAGAATGGTGTAATTCCTGTGCATGTACATGAGATTTTATTTATCCCAAAAAGCAAAAGGTATACTGGTATAACCGGCATCGCACACTGAACACTTTGCATGTGCAGCTCAGTGTTCTTTACAAAGAAGATTGCAAACAGGCAGGTAAGTGGGTTTTATTGTAGAAGGCAATTTTTCTGTTAATTGCCTAATGTGTGTTATGTAATATGCAGGTCAGAAGTACTGAATTCCCTCAGGCTTCACTAGCTGCAATAAATAAAGTGTGGAGATCAGAGGGATTAAGACATCTAAAGTAAGATAATATACTGAATATAATTAAATATAGACCATGATTTTTTTTTTGTACCTAAAAAAACATTAGATAAAAAAAATTTGTTTATACTCGGGTGACATCTTGTGGCATGTCCTGGATCTGTTTTTGTCTCTGGTTTGAAAGATCAGAGCTGTCAAAGACAAGCTGTAACACTCTACCCGACACAGCACCATTTGTTGGTGGCCAACAATGACGCACAAACAAAACAATAGAATGGAAAATAAAGATAAAGAGAGTGAGGTTAAATTATTTTATTTTTCTCCTCATTTAAAGTAAAATTTTAAAAATAACAAACCATAGGTATATTTATTCACATTCATTTTGCTAGGATTTCCATTGATTACGGTTTCGAATGTTAGCTGTGATAGTTGCATTTTGTGCACTAGGTTTACACGCAAGGTAATGTAGTTTTCCTGTAGGTACCAAGGTTTGTATTTGAGAACTATATATTTATTCTCTGGTATATTACCGGGGGCTGCTCATGGTAATGGGATGCTTACAGGACAGATAATAGGCAGCAGACTCCAAAAGTCCAAAATAACAGCAGTTTTATTTCTTTAGCCCAGTGCTACAGCACACTCTCCAGCACCTTAAAGTAAAAACAATAAACAACAGTGGCCTGGCTGGGCATCTAGCTACCTCACTGGGTGCCCTGTCTCTCTAACACTCAATATCAACACTGTTTCACTCACAGTTCAAGTCTTGTTTGCCTGCTGGCTTTTCTGGAGCTCTGTCCCCTCTCAGGCAGCCTGGGACCCACTCTGGCTTCCTTCTCCTGTCTGAAACAGATTCTGGCTCCCTTCAAAGCATAGAACAGCATTCCTCTCAGCCTGGAACCCCCTGGCTGCCTTCTAAGCCTGGAACCCCCTGGCTGCCTTCTCAGCCTGGAATCCCCTGGCTGCCTTCTCAGCCTGGAATCCCCTGGCTGCCTTTTCAGCCTGGAACCCTCTGGCTGCCCTTCAGCCTGGAACCCTCTGGCTACCTTCTCAGCCCAGAACCCTCTGGCTGCCTTCTCAGCCCGGAACCCTCTGGCTGGGTAAAAGTTTTTTTTTTGCTGTCTGTGCCTCAAGAAACACTACAATCTCTCTATGATTTCACTGTCAAGGGAAAGAATAGTGAGAGCAAAGTCCCAAAGTTTTAGGTTATCACCAGGACAGGAATAGATTGTGAGTCATTCATTCGGGATGCTTGTTTTGCTGACAACAGTTCAAGGCACTTTTATCTAATTTCTTATTGTTTTAACAGGACAGGAAATCTTCCCAATAGCAGGCAAGGATAGGCAAGAAAAAACTTGAAACACCTGGGGTTGGGCAGTGCCTTGGGTTGGCTTAGAAGGAGCGCTGGTCAACCTTATGTTTTTCATAGCAATTGGGACATACCAAAGGGCACAGGTTGGCACTGTTTATGGAAGCACCAACAAGAGAGGCTGTCAATATAGCACACTGGTGTAATGAAAGGTTTTCACCATTGTGAGATGGTTTTCACCATTGTGACATTTTGAACTAACCTGGTGCCTTCTGATGCAAAGATAGGATGTTTGTTTGACCTCCATTTTGAAAATATCAGTTATTTGGATGTGCCTTTGTTATAGATCTGTAACAAGCACATGGGAAATGGAAGCTGAACAAAAGTGAGAATTCCACATTTTCATTGGAGATCCTACTAATACTGGTATCAGTATAACAGCCAAGCAACAAACTTTTCCTTAAGGCGTCACTAATGGATGTCTCCATATTCCATGGCAGGGTTCCTTTAAAATATGGATAGCTGGACCTTAGCTGAGCTTCAAAGGGAAGTCAGCTATCTTCCACTACACATCGATAAAAAAGAAATTTATATAAGCCAAGGGAGAAAAACTAACAGCAGGGCTGTGGTCTTTCATCAAAGATCTGTCTGTAAATTCTCAGTTTTACAGATCTTAATAAAAGAAGCCATTCTGGGATTATTTTTTACATTTAATCTCTAAAATCTGATATCTGGCATTGATAATACATTGGCATAGACCTATTTCTTTTTACAGAAAGAGCACATCTATACATGTATGAAATGCATATCTTTTATGTTGGTTCATTTCCGTGGTGTAATCACTGTGTGTGATTTACTGTGTGCTGTAGAGAAAATTACCTTTACCAATATTCTTCAGGCATTTAGACCAATGTAAACAGAAATAAGTCTTGATATATCGATATCTTACTACAGAATATTTTTTAGGTATATTATGGAAAATATAACAGTGAAGCCATAACACAAAAGTTGGTCAGGATCACCCAAAACTCCCTAGTGGTTAGAATTATGGCAGGAAGTATCGCTGTGGGAATAAGAAATATAGGAAGTCAAGAGCTAAGTCAGCCCACCAAGTTTTCACCTTATGATGATTAAAACATCATATTTTGGATAAACTGACCCATTAATGATTGATAAGGGAAACAAAAGACATATTCTAAAGCTTTAAAACATGCAGGAGATGGTGTATGGCCAAGTGAGAGCACGAGTTCTAACTACCCAGATCATACCTTGAGAGAATAAGCCAAACTATGACCCCAATGATGGGTACTCATCCCTCTTGGAAAGACAAGTTGGAAGGGATTTGGAGAATCAATACTGTGAAGGAAAACTTGCATTCAAAACGAAGGATGGCAAATGTCCTTGAACATTTTTATGATCAGTACAACTCTTGCCTGTTCGGTTTCACCATTGTCTACATTCTCCATCTACAATGATCACTGTCACAACATATTGAAAAAAACAATGTTTTTGGGGCTGTGCAGGGTCCTTTCCTCAAGACAACATCATGACTATAGAAATCTTGGCTTTGTGACAGTATTTTTATAATAACAAAAAGAGTGCTGTACATTGGAGCTCCGGTAACATAATTTTTTGTTTCCTGAGATTTTCATAGCTCCATCTGTGGTTGTCACTTCAATCACCCTTCCTCTCCTACAAAGACTTTTTGCTGTAAGGAGTGCATGCTTATCATGGAAATTGTTGTAGATTTTGTTTGGCCATGCATGTCACTCCTATGTTTATGGGCAGACCTTTGATACTGATGTAACTCCTGCTTGCCTTACCATGATCCTAGACTCTTTATTTGAGTTTTGACCTCTCGGCTCTGGCTTTGCATGGCATCAACAGTTAAGTGTGTCATAACTTTGCTTCTCTTACATAGTTGGCTTTTAGCCATGCAAGTTTACTGATTACTCTAGCACAATTACAATGTTCCCTCTATTCTTCGAATTACTGGTCAACTTATTAGCCATAACCAACTCCACCAAGACTTTATCTCAAAACTCATCACAGTTTAAAGAAAGGAATAATGAAAGATGGCTGCTAAAGGTGAAGAACATTGCAGCAGTGCTAAAGCTTGAGATAACACCCATATCCCACGATTAATATCAAAGAGATGCAATTCAGCATATTAAAATGATTGCTACATTATCATAATTGAATGTCATTTTTTAAAAAATTTCACAAACTGTAATTAGAAAATCCAATCAAGTTCATTGGAAGAAAAGTTCTTTCTTTACAGCATGATGCTGAAGCCACCCAGTGAATGTCTCCTCCTCTTCAGGAGCATTTGTGAATCTATACATAGAGAATTCATCACTTGCTTTGTGCTATGAACCTGGAGTACAGCTAAGCTTCTAAAGGCTGTAGAGGTTTTCTGCAGCAAGTTTAAGTATCTCTCAGATCTCCCAGCCTTACAAAGGGCTTTGTATAGTAATCTCCTATGTTATGACAATTCTTGCCAAGAGGAAACTGAGGATTTTTTTTCCTGGTTGGTCTAATATCTCACTTTCTCTGCATCAATTACACTCTGCTTCTCTTGATTTACTGTACTTAATGCAAAGAACAGACAAGCTCATCTTTCTACAAGCGAGCTTTTGGAAACCTTGGTCGTTTTAGCATGCAACAACCTTTGCTTAATTTCCAGAGGAAAGAGTTGGAATATAAATTCATTTGTAAATGTGTATGGTGATATTTGCTCCGGTAAGTTGTATTATACCACTAAAACTATCTTGTTTATATATATTAACTTGATTTATATTAGAATTAGATTTATTTTGCATTGCGTGGCTTTTCTTTATCATTGTATATAAAGTGTTAATGTATTTTAAATTATTATAGTATTAATATTATTATAGTATTATTAAAGTATTAAATTATATATATTTCTATAGGTGTTTGTATGGCATATATATTTTTATTGTGTATGTTATTTTATATAATATACAAAAAAATTATATGCTGTAATTTTAAAAAGCATATAGGTAAAGAATACTTTAAATATTGCAAGACCGTGTTTGCAAACTTGAATATCATGATTCATTCAAATGAATGAACCTGCAAATAATCAGGATTTTTATTATTAGGATTATCATTACACAAAAATGGAAAAAGCAAGAATATAAAATATACAATCACTTATAGCAACCAATTGATTTTTTTTCTTTTACCAGCAAGGATCATGAAAGTTGCTGCTGAATGATTGCTTGGGGTTATTGTGCTCTGCTTGTTGCACTTGGCAATTTTAGATTAGTAACTTGCATGTGAATTTGTTATTACTCCAAATTACATTGTATTTTAGGAGGTATTTTACAAATTAGTACCACATAGGAAGATTCAAATCAATCAATCACATTTAGGTTTAATTGGTTTAGAAAAAAACATGAAATATAATTGCTGATTGGCTACAGAGAAATCATACTCTCTCTTTGTCTTGTTAACTCTGAAAATGTAAATTATGATTGGCAGCTGAAATGAAAAGTTATGGAAATAAGGGATTACACAAGAAGAATACTTCTCTGTCTGTATATGTATAAGTGGTAGTTGCAGTTAGGTTTAATGCATCCTATATATTGAATTAGTGTGCAATTTATTCATTCCTTCCCTATAGTTGATAACTAGAACATGTCAAGTTGAATTTCTTTAGACTGTGGGGATTCCTTTGGAGATTGCTTTGAAGCTTTGTCTAAAAATAATCTAATTCTTTAATCCTTTGTGACAAAATGAGAGTAAACCCCTTGTGCTTTGTATAAGATTCTTGGACATTTATATGGAATAAACAAGTCCCTAAACTATAATTCTATATCATTATCACACCATTGTAGCCCTGCTCCTGTGAATTCTTTTTAATGATATTGATTGCAATAATATGTTCACAATATGTATTTGTTCTGCTGGGATTTGTTTAAAACTATTCTATTTTTTAAGATCATAAGGTTAGAGAATGATAATAAATTAATACTCCAGTCAAAAATGAGCATTATGCTGTGAGATAAAACCACACTCATCAGGAGGTACTTTCCCAGCAACCCTACAAGGATCTTTACGGATTCTGGTTGCATTGATTTAAAGGGAAGTCATACTAAGGCAAACTGAACTCACTTTCTGATTTTCCTTTTGGTCGCACTGTTATTGCTGCACAAAATGTAGTAAAAAAATGATGGTTTTGACAACCCCCTGTACAATTCTGACTTTACAGAGATGAAAATCCTTAGACATCGATCTGCATTGTAAATTTCTGGTGCTTTCACAGAATTTGTTGCATTGTGCCTTTTTTGGGGGGTTCTCAAAAGACCAATTGGAGACATGGGGGAGGGGCAAAGTAATTTAGATTGTTTAAGAGAGATCAGCCACCTGTAGTCATCTATAGAAAAACCATAAAAACAGCTAAAACATTGAGTTGCCTGACTGTCATACATCTGCCATTGATATTTTGGGTGGGGAACTTGACAAAACTAGATATACAGCAAAGTTCTTCTATACCGAAACCCTAACCAACAGTAAAATGTTTTAGAAGAGCTGTGTTTGGTGGAAGCAATTGGACAATATAGTATATATATAGTATATGTATACACATATAGTTTCAACACTTTTAATCACTATAAACGAGCAAGTAGAGAAAGACTTATTATTTCTTTAAAGTGTTATCGATTTGTGTACTTGCACTAGTTTGGAGACCCAGAAAGTCCTAAGAATGTCCTGAAGCCAAACAAATTGCATTTTATAAAAAAAAAAAGATCACAAATGGCATCCCACAATTCTTTGTCTTGGCTAGTTTACCTCAAAAGATCAGTCAAGAAAAAAGTAATATTTTAGATGTCAGTT
This sequence comes from Pyxicephalus adspersus, assembly GCF_032062135.1. Taxonomy (NCBI): domain Eukaryota; kingdom Metazoa; phylum Chordata; class Amphibia; order Anura; family Pyxicephalidae; genus Pyxicephalus; species Pyxicephalus adspersus. The sequence goes on along the minus strand of NC_092865.1, from coordinate 58,636,228 downwards.
CGAACAAAAAAGAAAGAAGTCCCACCTTGACTTATACCTTGACTTATAAGGTTTAGAATACCTACCTTATCTTTTGGGCACTCTCCAGCTTTGGGTATGCTTCTATGATGTAAAAGCATGGTAAATGGAATGCAGCATGCAGTGGGGGCACCCAGAATTGTATTAGTTATGAAGATTCTTCAGGTTGGAATCGTTCTTCAAAAAAGCGAAGATTCCAGGAATGAGTGCTGGAACAGGGAAGTGTAAAGAATCTTCAATTACAGGCCTTAAAGTTTGCACAAGCTTTAGGCAGCAAGGGAAAGGTTATTTGAAATTAACATAGGGCTATAATGTGCTACATTAGTTTTAGTAATAGATTGGAGTTAGCAACTGGGAGAAGATCGGGCAGAAAGAGGCATCCTCAGGAATTAGCAAGAGAGCATGCCCTTTATTGCATGGGCAGCAAGGTGGCTCAGTGGTTAGCACTCTGGCCTTTGCAGCACCAGGTCCCAGGTTTAACTCTCAGCCAGGACACTGTTTGCCTGGGTTTCCTCTAGGAACTCCAGTTTCCTTCCACTTTCTAAAAAAATGCAGTTAGGTTAATTGGCTTCCCCCCAAAAATTGATCTGAGACTGAAAAACATACGACTATGGTAGAGACATTTCCCCTTTGAACGACAGCTAGTTGCATGAATATGCACTTTTTACAGCTCTGTTGGCGCTATATAAGTACTGTGTATTATTAATAATATTGCAAGCATCAGAAATTCTGAAGAGGCAATCAGGGGTTTAGTCGTAAAAAAAAGAAGAGGGAGCACGATAATAGTGAAGGCTATCCATGGCGAGCGCACAGGGAGAGCCTATACACTGGTCCCGAACAAAAGTGAGGGCATGGCATGCCCACACGTGCCCGCCCCACTGCACCTCTGGAGGGAAGGTTTGCTAAATGAAAGGTATGAATTTCAACATTGACTGGTTCATAAATGATAGTTCCCCCTTCCACAGGCAAACATTAGAAAGCCTTTACAAAGTGTAAATTCTGTCCAGCCCTGAATTGTTCCCCAACATCAGTGACAGGTCCATGTGAAAAGTGATTGGTGAAACAGTGTATATATATATATATATAACTTTTGTTACCAATTTTATTAGCTTTTTGCATCTATATACCCTGACGAATTGGTGATTTAGCATTCATGCATGTTATAACTGTAACTGAAGCATGTACTGTGAATATATACATAAGTATACACATTAAAAATTTAATATATGATACATTTATTGTAAATTAAAAATGTATATATCAATATATATGTATATATTGAGGTAAGGCCCCCACTGACCTCGGGGAGGGGGGGGGGGGGGGGGGGGTAGTAAGACAGGGTATTTGTTGGTATCAGATTGTGGTGTTTCCTGAGATAAAGATACACAACGAGTCTGTGACTGAACTAGGTTTTTGTCTTAATTAGGGTTCTTAAGAATGGAAATAGAGCTTTCTGGTTTCCATCTGTCACAGAAGAGTTGTTTTGGGGCCTGATGGATGTGTAATGTGTAATAAAACTTATGGAAAATGGCAGTTGTTTAAAAAGTGCCCATCAATAACCCCTTTTAACTTCCATGTGAATATATATGTTTACAGCTTCTCACTAAAAACATAGTCATTCCAACCCTAGTGGTAACCCCAACCCCAAAGAGCACACTGTTCTTTGGTGTACTTTAAATGGCAGGACTCAGTGCCAACTTCCAGCCTCCACACGTTTGCACTATTTCAGAAAGGTTTTTGTATTTGAATGTTAGGTAGCATGAGTAGCTACCCCATTTTTTGAGAAGCCTGGGATTTTTACATAGTGGGCACCCAGCTACCAAAAAATAAAATTTTCAGCATAGCTTCTGCTGTGAGATTTCATCTGTGGGTGGTCATACCCAGAATATGTGCATTATAAAATTGTGAGCTTCCAATCACTAAGGAAATGCATCTACTGTTCACCTGAAATTGTTGTTTATTTTGCCATAGCTATGGGGCACAAGCTCTTCAAAATCAACTTCCAGTTAACCATCACAAAAAAAAGAATTACAAACATGCGGAGTCACTCAAGCATGGAATGACATGGAAGTCAGTAGAGCACAAGGAGACATTAAAGCACAGGGTGACGGATGTGTATAAGGGTTACTAGAGTACAAAGGGTCACTGGTACATAGGAGATTGCTAAAGATCAGGGTAATTGGAAAACACAAGATTACTGAAGATTAGGGTTACTGGAGCACAGAGACAGTGGTGCTCAGGGTCAATGGAACACAAATGGTTATTTAAACATAGGGTAAATGAAGCACAAAGGGTCACTGGGGTTCAAAAATCACTGAAGCACAAATATGATAAAGAAAAGGGTCACTGGAACACACAAGGTCAATGAAGAATATTGTCACTGGAGCACAAAGGGTCACTGTTGCACCAATAGTAACTTAAAGAACAGGGTTCATTGGAGCACTAAGGGTCACTGTTGCACAGGTAGTAACTTAAAGAACAGGGTTCATTGGAGCACACAGGGTCACTGAAGAATAGGGTCACTGGAGCACAAAGGGTCACTGTTGCACAGGTGGCAACTTGCAAGTCAGGGGTCATTGGAGCAAACAAGGTGAGTAAAAAATAGGGTCATTGCGGCACAAAGAGTCAGTGGTGCACAGGGTCAGAGGAACTCAAAAAGTAATTGGAGCAAAGGGTAAGTAAAGGAAAGGGCTTTGCTGGAGTACACAAGTCACTAAAGCCCAAAGAGTGTTCAGTCTCCACCCATTTCTTCCCTGCTAATTGGTAACTGGGCTTCTCTAAAAGGCCATGGGAATTTTCCTATTAGTTGAAGGCATTCCCTATAGGTACCGTAAGTTATATGATTGGCTCCTTTTTGTTTGGTGAGAATGCAAAAACACTGTTTTTCATAAAAAGCTTTTTAAAAACTTATATTTTGCTCGTCCCTACTCCCAGTATTAATGAAGGCTCATTGTTTGCACATAAAACTCAATTTTAGCTCTGTCTACATTCTGACACAGTCTTTTTTTAGGGTTCATTATCCCTTCATCATAGTCATCGCAGATATTTATCTAATTCAACTGACAAGAGAAACATGTACGGTTCAGTGATCTTTTTATTCTGCAAAAGGGCAAGTCTTAAATAATGCTGTTTTGCCTAAATGCGTCCAGCCGTTTCTCTTCCTTCAAGTACAATGGGTGAAAAAAAACCCCCAAACATCTGTCTTCAAATGTGCTCAGTGTGCAATAAATGAGACTGAACATCCGGCTTATTTTGGCTTGTTTAAAAAGGCAGAGAAAAGAGAACTGAACCTGCAACGTCCAGCGCAACCCTTCCGGTAAAAATGGCATAGAGAATATGATATCCAAGGCTATGTACAGATCTTGGTGGCAAATCTGACATGGGTACAGTAATTCTCCAACATTGTTTATCAACCCTCCATGGCAGATTCGTGAACAACCAATGTGGGACATTCACTCCTATGGAGAAAAGAATAGGAAGGTGCCACTCGCTCATTCTTTTTCTTTCCCTCCCCATAGAACAGAACAGTGTTGTGGAAATGTCGTTCAGCAATCACAAAAGATCATTTTCAGAGATAGTGATTAGCCGTGTGAACATAGCCTTAGACCTCCAGACAAATGTACACATATTTGATTGATGTGAGGTGGTTAGCTGGAGATAAGACTAAAATCCCTTTGTAATTTACACTCTTAAATGAGCAAAAATAATTTGCAAACAGTCACAATCAATTGGAACGAAACCAATTTCAGGCTATGGAGGTCAATAAACTGAAAGAAGAATTCTGATTAGCTCTTACAGATCTCTGGGCTTTGCATTGAGTTACCCAAATGAATAATCCTAAAGTGAGATGTATTGGGATAAGAGAACAGAGCCAGCTTAGCTGTTGGTGTGAATGCACATAATTCATTCACCCATGTATTCCAACCTGCAAAGTGCCTTTGGTCTGTTATGATCTCAAGTTAAATATATGGATCTGTTCGTGTCCGACAGCAAAAGCATTGTTGTTTTTTTTAAGCATTGAAGAAGTTCTTGAAAAAGATAGTTATGTTTTAAACATGAATTTGATGAAATTGGTAAAAGGAGCAATTAACATTTAAACATGTTTTCTTTGCACTAGGAGAGTATTTGTTTTCAGTTCAGCATCTAACGTCATAAAAAATGATGGTACCTGTTCCCATCCCTGTGACTTCATTGTGTTGTTTTAGATACTGAATCAGTAGAAGCTAAACCTGTCATACATTAAGGTACCAAGAGTCATGTTTGGTTGGATTAAGTCATGGTCTTAGGGGTTTGGTCTGGCAGGTTGTGAGGTTGTGGTTGTAAATAGCACTTACTTACATTTATGAATTGTGCTCATGGCTGGGATGCTACAAGTAGTGACTCACTGGCAACTTCCTATAAGGAATAAATGGGGTTGTAGTGAGCAGTTCAGTGTGAAGAAGGTGCTACCCATGAGGAGCCACCCAAAATCTGCTGTTCCCACTGCTGGTTTCCACTGTACTGTTAACCGTGCTCATGGTTGAAAGGATACATGTATCATTTCTCTGGCTGCTTCCTATTAAGAATGGATGGCATTGTACTATGCAGTTCAGTATCCTTTCTGCTGCCTGTTGTAAAATATTTAAATATTGTACATTAAGAATCAGCAGCCTTGGGTCTGCCTAACAATTTTCAAGGTGCCACTCACAAGGAGCCACCAACGAACTGCTATTCCCACCACTGGTTCCCACTGCATTGATAACTTTGCTTATGGTTGAGTCACTTTATGTAACATCTCACCGGCAGCTTTCTATAGAGAATAGAGCTTTCTATAGGGAATAGATGTGTGATCATGAGTGGTTCAGAAACCTCTCTGTCACTGGCTGTAAAATATTTTATATGCTAAGTGGCTGGCAAGGTGCTAGCCACCAGGACCCACCCAGGAACCGCTGTTCCTACTATATATGATGGCGAACCAATCTTATGATTGAGATGCTACCATTGGGTGGTAGGAAGTGTTTCAGTATCCTCACTGCTGCCTGCTTCAAAATACTCAGAGAATGGTGCATTAGGAATCAATGCATCTGTTTGGGCTGCCCTGTGGCTGGCAAATCCCAAACCACCAGGAGCTGCTGTTCCTATTGCTGGATCTGAGCAATAGCATCTCACGGGCAGTTTAGTACCCTTGCTGCCACCTGATATAAAATAATAAAAGAATGGTGCATTAAGAATTGGTGTAGCTGTGGGGGTCACCGATTGGCAGGCGGTAAGGTGCCAACCACCCAGGAAACGCTGTTCCCAATGCTGGTTTGAACCTGCCCTAAGTCAGTGACTGAAGATATCAATGGTAAGAAGCTGTTGCTTCCTAATAAGACAACCACAGCAATGACTTTTGTTATACTCTGCTCTTTCCCTCTCTGTTTCTAAATCACTGTTGATTTTTTTACATTTTTACAATTTTAAAGGTTTATATAGCTCTCAGAAGCACTCTGAAGCTGCCCTGAGGGTGATAGATCCTGTCTCCATGTGAAACAGCCATGTAATGTCTTTGGAAAGCTTAAAATGGAAGGAAAATGCTAAATAACCAGTTAAAATATGTACATTAAAATATATATAAAATATATATGATAAGGGAAATTATCCTTTCTACAAAAAACGGTAGACCTGTTGAGCTAATTTTGAAATCCAGTTACTGCTACCAGGCATCATAGCAATCTTCTGATCATTTACTTTACATCAGTGAAAGTCAAAGTAAAGAATCTTAGTCAAGACTGTGCCTGAATAGAGAATGATCAGCAAATCATTGGTGAAGTTATATCTATGCTTATTACTCCAATCAACAAACTATTTATAAAGATCTATATGGAATTTCTGGAATATGGAATATGGCCTAGAGGAACCTTTAAAATAATTGAAATGTCATGGAACCTTTGTACATGGCTCCATGTCTCCAGCATTAGGGAGCAGACATACACAGTGGCGGAAGAAATGGAAAGGAATAATGACATGAAGATTAGATAAAATATATGACAGAATAATAAAAGACTACTGGTGGAAACCCACGCAAACACAGGAAGAATCTACAAACTCCATGTAAATAAAGCGCTGCAAAGTGCTAACCACTGAACCACCATGCTGCCCCATACTTTGTGACTTTGATCCTAAGTCCTACTGCTAATGAGCTCAAGGAATGGGTATTCCTATTTGGCTTCATTTGGATGATATAACTAATATTTTTTCATGTTCTACAATTTTCCTGAGGAAGCGAAATCTGCGAAACGTGTCAAAATGCAAGCGGGATTATTTTGATACAGTTTCATGCACTCATCCAATTGTTTCACAAAATGTGTTGCACATTTGATGTATTCGAATGCCAACAAATATGGTTTTATGAGTGATATGAGGATTTTAGAAAATGGTTTAGTAAGTGGTGCCTGAAAAGGACAGTTCTTTTTGATTAAATAAATATGGGTTCATATCTCTACTAGTTTAAGTTTTTTTATATGCAGTCAGATTTCCTTCATCCTTGTAAAAGGCATTTTATTGCTGATCATTTCTAAAATTATCCAATAAGGGGAAATCTAGGCCAACTTAATGTTTCTATGTTATCCTCTGGCTTTTATGGTTGCCACCAACAGTTCAAAAATTTTTCGGTATAAAAAATGTTTGCTACCTAAACTGGTCTGTGAGTGTGTATCTGTCTGAATGATTTTGATAAGGCCATAAAAGTATAATCTCTTTTCAGCGGAGACTAATAGGAATAGTTCTCTGTGCAATGTGGAACACTTCAGATTTGTCAGCCCTATATAACAAATAAATAAATACACAAATAATCTGTCCAGACTATGTATGGCACCTATAAAAAAAGCTTTGGGAAGTTGCAAAACGTCAGTTTAATCCACGTGTATATTTGCTGAATTATTGCTAACATTTCCTAACTGTAATTTCAATAACTACCTCTCCTTCGTTATATTTAATTCAAACGATCCTTTGCATACTAACTAAAATTTCAAAGCAAGATTTGTAAAACCAACATTAAAGGCAAACAGAAATGAACTTTTTTTTAGTTCATATTGATAGCAAACAATTTTTTAGAAGGCAAATTTGAGGATCTTTGAAAAATAAATGTAGCTTATTTAAGGTAGTAAATATTGCCAGGTGTGCAGTGCTATGAGCCATTAGTTTATTTTTTCATGTCCCTGGCTTTAGTGATTTCTCAAGCAGAGGAAACCCGTTCCATAGTTATTAAGATTTGCAAGAGCATCAGGATAAGTGTCGTTAGTTCACATATATTGCAATAAATATTAATGCTGGTCACATACATCGGTGTGATCCTTTTCTGATCAGTTTTTACTCTATGATCAAAACTGTAAACATTGTATATAGTATGTAATTTAATAACTTGTATTTCACAGAACTTGTAGTTGCTAATCTACTTAACCTCTTGTATTTGTAGATATCTGAGACATAGTCATTCTGTATTCTATGATAAGAACAAGAAGAGATAAATAGATTGATAGATGGATAGATAGCTAGATAGATAGATAGATAGATAGATAGATAGATAGATAGATAGATAGATAGATAGATAGTTCGAACTATAACTTTATTTTCCTTTTGTTTTTGTCTTTCGGCCTGATTTCTTTTGTTGAATGTGTTGTTTTACTTCAACCTCAAATTTGGGTGGAATTGAAAAAAACCTTTGCTTAGAAAATCACGATTTGATCCAATCTATTATTTACAGCACCTGAAAAGCCAGTGGTTTCCTTGGTTTTCAATTCTTTTTTTTTAAATGTTTAAGTGCTCGGTGTTACACTGAATATTTATACGGAGAGAGCTGTAGTCTTCATCCATAATTAATAACGGTGCAGAAGTGTTGTTAAATCACTCAGAGATAAATGACTGGACCATTACTAGATATTGTTCAGCATCTGCCATATGTCTGCGGCTCGCTCACTGGCGCACAGAGGCGGCCGACAGTACAATTACCCAGAAAGTGTAACCTGGGCTAATTAGCCCCCAGGATGTTTGTTTGTGGTGTGTATACTGAAAAAAATATTAATTGTTGGCTGTGGAATAATGAGAATGCTATTGTTGCTATAAGTTTTGGTATTAGAGTAAGAGTTTTGGTGTGAAAAGAGATGTTAACAATTGTACAACATTTGGATGTATAAAATGTGTTGTAAAATGGGTCTGGGATTATTAATCTGCTAGTTGTGATAAAACTCTATCTATACTATAGAATATACTAAAGCTCTATACAGAGAAAAACTGTCTGAAATAGTCACTGTTCCTGTTAGGCTTACTTTCTAATTCCATAACACAGTTATATAGTCGTACCCTACACAGCCACATAGTAACACAAAACACAGCCAAAACTTTTCTCCCAGAAAAGTTGTCCCTAACTTCCATTTATCCCTTAATTTACCTTTCCTATTCTACTCCCACCTAAACTTCCTACCCGGCCCATTAACTAACCCCTCCTTAACCACTCATCTCACCCATTATCCCTTTCCCCCCCTTATTGGGCAGCCCTTACACCCTGTCATGCAGTCCCTACGCCTAGTTCCCAGCTGCGGGCCTCCCTGTCACATAGCTGCAATTGACACAGTCACATAGTCAAATAAAACACAGCCACGCATAACAAAGTTGCATAGACACAAACATCGCAGTCACATAGTCACTCACAACAGTCACATTGTTGCACACAGCACAAACACATGGTTCTGTCATAGACAGCCCCATAACACAGCACAACCACTTGTGTGAGGACAAAGATCTGATGAGCAAAATGTTCCATTCCAAGTACAAATCTATGAGCAGCAGTGCTAATTTTTGTCAAGGCCCCTATCTTTTAGGACAAGCTTTCTAGTATCAGGAACCACCCTGCCCAGTATGAGCCCCTTATTACATCAGAGCCCCCCCTTACATTGGACTCTAAATCAGAACTTTTTAATCTCCTTTTTAGATTTGTGATGCTAAATTCAGTGTCCCCAACTTTCCTTTAGAGTCCCCCTTCACATAGGAATCCCCCTTTTACCCATCCTCAAATTAGAGTCCCCCTTTACATCAGAATCCTACATTCATTTTAGGAACCATGGCTCCCCCCCCCCCCCCCCCCCCACCTCACTTGGCATGGCCCTTGTGAGTGTAACTTGACCGGCAACACATTATTGAAAAGGGAGATGGCAGGAGAGATCTTCTTCTGCCTTCAGCTTTGACAGTGGACCTCATCTAATGCATTCTACTATCAGAGCTCTGTCCATTGTGCTCCACTCTGGGGGCCAGAGAGAAGAAACCAATGGTAAAAATATCTTCCTAACGAATTTGTAATTGGCTAGACAGTGGTCATTTGGAGGGCGGCTAAAGGCACTCCTAAATATTGGATCCAGTTTCATTCAAAACCTCTGAATCTCCTTTTTCTTTTCCACTGATGAGGGATAATCTTTTATTGGGTACAAGAGGTCGACATAGGGAGGTACAAAGTGTTCCACTGCACTAGGACCCCGGGCCCTCCTCAGACAGCAGGGACCCCCATAGTTAGAGCTGGACCTGCAGCATTAATTACAACGCACCCCTGCAATGAAACACATAATTAAGAACCTCCCCTGCAGACCTCTGACTTGCACAACTGCAATAGCAAGAGGACCAGGCAATGCAGCCCATCACAGGAACATTTGTTCCCATGCTTTGCTGCCATGCTTTAGCATTTAAACACATTCACAAATAGGACATGGCTGATTAAAGAAGATGGCAAAGTTATTTTCATGGCTTCCTGTAAACATCACCATACCCTGTCACCTCTCAAGAGATCCCAGTTGGCTGGCTATCAGGGAAGTTATGCAAATATTAAAATGTCTTAAAGAGTGGATGACCACCCAAGCTAATGCCAACACGTGATGCTGAGCCTCCAAGATTGAAAGGACTTAAATGCAATGAACAAAAAGGTCAGGGACATGGACAGTTTATCTCAGGAGGAAAAGGCTAGATGATGCTGGATGTTCCCAAGCCAGGAAATGAATTTGGGTCTATCAGTGAGTGTGTGCTGTAATATCAGGGTAACCAATTACACTATAAGTAAATCAGAATGTACAACTATGTGAGACTAAAGGGACTGCTGGAGTACAGCTTTAAAAATGTTTCGTTACAGAATATCATTCATCTAAATAAATGTAGCTGTTGAAATACATCAATAGTCCATTAGCGTTAATGCAGTTAGTGTTAGCTTTTAAAGAGGACCTTAAAAAAGCTTTGAATTGTTTCATGTATTTTTAATAAGTAATTTGGAATCTCTTTACAAAGAGCTGGAGACTGGACGGATATTATAGAATATTGTTTCTTCTGGTAGGAGATTAACTGCAAAAATGTCAATGCCCCTATGCTAAAGTAATACAAATTATACTATGTTAGATGTAGGGGTGGTTTCAGAGAAAATGGGGTCTTTGGCAGATATAATGTGGGGGCCCAAAATACACAACATTACAAATCTCAATGCTGTGCAACAAGAAAGTAGGAACCCTGGGCAAGTTCTCAGCCTTTTTACCCTGATAATCGGCTTTGGAAGGATATAGGAGGGGAGATACCAATTTACAGTGTTTTATATTCATCACTACCCTGGCCGTTATGTTCTTTGTGTTTGGATGTTGTATCATCTGGATGTACATACTTCCACCCCTGTCACGCCAATGACATGAAGGATGACTATAATACTTTGTATGTTCTTCTCTCCTCTGTTGGGTGGTACTATCTTTTTTGGCTGACCATATGGTTTTTTAATGAATGTTCCCTCAAAGCCCTGCAGAGATATCTGTGTTGTTCATCATCTCAGCCTATCTCAAGGTCACAATTCAGCCCTAAAGCCGCATACACAGGTGCAATAATAGTCGTTGGAAAGGATCTTTCACGATCCTTTCTAACAACTAGCACTGCACGATGCATGAACGGGTGGTGTACATACAGCACCATTCTGCTCTATGCAGAGGGAAGGGGGAGAACGATGGAGCGGCACCCTGCTGCGCGCTCTCCTCCTTCTCTTGCATTAGGATCGTTAGTCATCCATTGTCCATGGATCTGACAGGACGGTCGTTTGGACGATGGACAACTGATACTGTACACACACCAGATACTCACCTGATGTTTACCTACATTCATCATACTTCTTTGTATAGGCCATTGAAGGGCCAACACAGGTGCTTTAGATTTCAAAGGAATGTCCTGAGCATGGAAAGAATCCTTAGCTAATGGGGTAATGGTGTATGTAAAGCCCACAATTTTTAATTTCATTTTTTTTGGTTAGTGGTGAGGGGCAGGATACCCATCGTGTTCTTATTGATGATGGTGCTCCCCTATGAGTTGCCACCAGAGCAGGAATAAAGGAGTATATTCAATAAATACACTGGTTCTAGTGATAGTGGTCTAAGTGGCCTTTTTAATAAGTGGCACAATTTATAATTGTGTATTCAGAGCAGAACATAAAGGGAAATCTTTCTAATAATACACAAGCAAAAGTAAAAAAATGGATGAGAGATTAAATCACCTTGGTAAGTAATAAACCCACATTTGTAACAAAATGAACAGCTCCAAAGTCTTATCCTGAAGTCACAAGGGCATTGCATTTTCAGTGATCATTATAATGAAAGCAATTAGGCCTGTTTGCAGGTAAAACATGTTGGAAGAGAAAATTGAAGCAAAACTTTGTGAACACTTGGGTCAATAAAGTGTCCTAATGTAACACTAATGTAACACTGGATGCGTGAAGTATGGTTGCTTCTTACCAACATTTGCAATTTGGAGACAGCCAGCTAAAATAGTCAGGAAAGGCTTTGGAATGCTTCCAATTTTAACATGTAGTGTCTAATGTAGAAAATGTGACATATTTGGGCTGATCAAGAAGGTTTCAATTGGCCCTCAGTATACTAAAAAGTAATTTTAGAACATCAATGGAGGATGTATGTTTATCTTTAGCAATGGGATTGTATTAATGCTTTATTGCTCCCAAGACGCGAGTTCAATAAGTGTTGATTTACTGCAGTAACTTCATGTATATGTTGAGTTAATATATTTGAGGAAGCAAGCATCGGAAACAGATTTACTCTTGAATAAGTTATGACTGTTCTGCATTTATTGAACAAACACCAGGTCTGCTGTCTTGTCCTCTATAAAGATCTTGCCATTACTTGACAAGGAGACACATATGAAAGGTCTGGTGATATCACCCATTCATGATATTGATGTTTTGTCACTATGATCATATAAAGGAAGCGTATTAGCAATGTATGTGACACAGGCTGACGCTATTATTGGTGGTAATACAGTAAACCTGTTTGGTATTGATGAGAGATGCTATCTCTGCTAGCATCTGGCTTGTTTTTATTTACATTCTTTCATTGGCCTGATTTATTTAAGCTCTCCGAGACTGAAGAACATAGACTATCATGGGTGATGTGGCAAACCTGGAATAGGTCTGGCCCAGGATTTAAAAATTTGCCAATTTCTTTCCAAAAGTGGAAAAGCTATCAAAAGCTTTTGTTTCGTCAGAATGTTATCCACCATTGGAGGAAATGTGGTGCTATAGATACCTATGTACATATGTTTTGGGAATGCAATAATTTACATAGTTTTTGGAGTTCTATTTTTATTCTATCTTATTCTATCTTCTGAAACAGGATGTATAATTAGTCCTGATGCTGCATTAGCATTACTTAATCTGGGAATCCATAGATTCCTATATACATATAGATTTATAATTAACCATATTCTTATTGCAGCCCAAATGTCTATAGTAAATGTACGGAATCGTACTGATCCAACAAACATGTCCGAAGTAATACAGAAAATTAATTAAAACTAACATTACGAACGGAAATTAGCCTATAGTAAATTTACCTATTATAAATTTCATGATAACTGGAAATATTGGGAAAAGTATCTACCGCCAACATTTAGGTGATTTTATGACAATGCTGTTTATATTAGTGAGATGTCAACTGTAGTATTAAGACTTGATTGATGTGCCATTGTATCACTCCTTTTTCTTTTTCCTTTTGTCCTTTCTATATTGTTTATGGACAGTTTAACACAACAATGCAACTGTTCTTCAGTATGTTCCTTTTCTTTCTTTTTTATATTGTTGTTTGTAATGCTTTGGTTTGTTTACTATGTTACTATCCCAATAAAAAATGTAAACTTTAAAAGAAAAATGAAAAAGCCGTTTGCTTATTTCTTAAATGTCTATGATTAATGATGTCCCTTCCTTCCTCAGCTTTTTGCAATCTTTGCATTTGCAACATGTGGTGGTTACTCCGGAGAACTAAGAGTCAGCGTGGACTGCGCCAACAGAACCCAGAGCGACCGCCGCATTGACATCCAAGTTGCTTACCCATTCAGGTAACAATTTACAGACATTTATTACTTTTTGATAAGCTGTAAGATCACCACTCGAGGTAAACTCAGGGTCAGGGACAGGGATATCACTAGAAATCATTGATACCTGCAACATATTTATGTCTATCTGTTTCTCTCTTTTGCACCTAATTACTTCTTTGGGTATAACAAAACCCCTAAAAAATCACAAACAATATTATTTTACAAATAGTAATTCTGATATAACAACTACTATTCTTTTAGAATTAAATGTGTTATAAAAATGGCTGTAAAGGGTATTCCTGCTGTGGATGGTAGGTAGTGAGATGCAGAATAATAATTTTAAGAGGACAGTATGGCAAAATCATTATGCTGCACATGAAGTGCAACACATATTATCACCAATCTAAGCATAAAATCAGTGTATATTCTATTGCCTTGGGATCAAGGGCTTCATGGGCCCCTTTACCAGCTTTTCTAAACTTTTTTAACATGAGCAAATACTTAAAATAACTTTCAGGTCTTCTGGGAACCCCTGCTATAATTACTGTACACACCGAACACAGTATAGTAGCATGGTGGCCATTGGGAAGAATGTCACCCTTACAGATAGCCAAAAAGATCATTGGTGTCACCTAATTTGACCTAGGAAGCACAAATTAAGTACAAATTCAAGGAACCCACAGCAACCTCTGGAATACCTAGGATTCCACTGAACTCTGATTGAGAACCACTACCTAAAACAAGCAATAGAACTGAAAACATCTGAAACACCTTCATCATTATCTTAACTTGTCTACAGTCTTTCTGCTAAAGCATATCCACAGCCCTTGATCCTTGTACACTGCTAAAAGAGAAATATAAAAAAAACTGAATAAGCTCACCTTGACTTAGTTTAAACAAAATGCCTATTAGAAAGTTAAATTGTCCCTTTTTTAACTCTACAAACACACAGAACTTTTGTTTCAGTTTTAGAAAGAACTTGAATATTTTCTTACTGTCTTTATCTGGGTTGCAGTTGGGCCTAGCACCCACAGGTTGATTTTCACTTCCGATCCAAACCCTGATCTGATAAAATGTTTGGAATTTAAAGTGAATTTACCAGGAGCAGAGCTGTTCTATTGGTCCTCAATCAAAAGTACACTGTGCAACATCACAGTTTAAAAGAGCTAAATTTCAGCTTGAAGTCCACTTAGGCCTTTACATCCAGGGCAACAGCCTGGTTAATTTTTGTAACCTTCAAAATGTGTTTTTTTCCTCTTTTCATATGGAATAAAACTGTTTTGTACTTTATATTGTGGGGGTTAATTTTTCAAACTGTATTATATTAAGCTTGTCCTTGTGTGATAGGAAAGAATCATGGGAATCAAGGGGTGCTTTAGTTGCCCTTTTGTTATTCAAGAATCCTTTCCACGACGACAGGAATAAAGGGGGACTTTTTCACATTGGAAAGATTTCTTATCACACAGGAGAGGAAGCTTAGGAAAATCTCCTAAATGAGAAAAACTTGACAGCCATTTTAACCCCCCCCCCCCCCCCC
>NC_092865.1:58470337-58621111 GCF_032062135.1 Pyxicephalus adspersus | reverse complement strand
CCGGGTAGTTGCTGAAAAGTGCCGAGTGGTGCGCCCAGCTAAAAGGGACTAGGGAGAACACTGGGTAGAGTTCCAGGCTTAAAGGGTTTAAAGTTTTGGTTTCGGAGTTGGCAATTTCGTTTTTTCATTGCATAAATTAATTGAAAAACTAATATCACAACTCTAATAATGCAATATTTTTTATGGAAAAAGATATAGACATTTTGTAATTTCACCAGCTCTTTATTTCCATACATACCCTAATTTTTAATTAGATCATGGTTCTTTAAGAGGTCAGTGATGTATTCATGTCCCTCAAACACATTCTAACCTCTGTTAACAATGAGACTGAGCACACATCCCAAGTCCTGAACTTTCTCATTTTGATGAATGGTTCACATTAGAGTCATGCGGTGATTAGGCTTTGGCTATAATTAATATCTCCACAACAGGTTGGAACTGACTCTGACTCTGATCAGCTCACATTATTTCTGAGAGATCTCAGCGAGGACTGTGAGATTCAGTTTGTCTTCTGTGCTTGGTTAATTGTGAGGCTTATTGGTGACTGATGATAGGGGTGATCACAGCCATCTGCAACTGGAAAATCTGCAATACACAGAGCATTTGGTTTTGCAGAGGCGGAAATGAAAGCTGTTATGACTACAAAAAGTTTATGGATTTTAATTAAACTTTGAAAAATAATTAAAAATGTAATATAAATAGAATGCCAATGAGAGTCAAAAGAAATTGCTTCCAAATTGGAGCATAAGTCAAGCCAGATTTTACATTTGTCAGGTTTCTGTAGCCAATGGGGAGATTTCCCTTCACTTCACATTTGGTCACCAATTATGTAAATTATTTTAAATTCAATAGGGAACCACTATCAGCCTTTAAATTGCCCAAAATAGAAGAAAGGAACACTGGGTCCCTTAAAGTTCAGTACAGATGTCAGATGACTGCCACTAGAAGCAATATTTTGTGATCATTTCCAGAGACAGATGAACAAATGAGCACTGTATACACAGTGCTATTCTGTTCTATGGAGAGGGTAGGATGAACAAGTGGCACCCTGCTCTGCATTTACCTAATAAAAAGACTAACAATCATTTGCAATCAGAGGAATGATGTCAAAGGACTGTTGTACACATGTCATATTTTTGCCCAAGCACAAAAGTTTGTCTCGGTAACAATAATCTGACTTGTGTAAATAACTTTAGTTTGGTCTTAAGCACTGTAAAAGCGGAGTGGCGGCCAACGGTTTGCTCTTTGCGTCAGTAGGTGCAGGAAGGAAATCAGCAAAGGCAGTTTATATAGTACAAATGTATTTTTATTTAAAACCCAACAAGTTTTATAGTTCCAAAGGGTCGCCCTTCACCAGAATGTATAAAGTCAAGATTTAATTCCAAGGTTTGAGTGTATTGGATTGAAACGAGGAAAGAAATCTTGTGGGGAAATGAGTGAGATGATCTGAAATGCAGGGTAAGCAGTGCTAATTACCCATCAGAAACACTCAATTTGATCCGTCCAGTATTTGTTTTATATACAGTCCTAACAAATGGGGGGCTCTTTGAACCCCTGAAATTAAGTGGAATATTTTTGATATAAGCTAAACATTGAGAAAGTAAAAAAACTGTATATTGGCAATGCAAGGTCATATAAGGAATTTGTGCCTCTGACAGCTAGTCTCATGAGATTTGGAGATTTAACAGTATTGTTGCTCATTGTTCTCCTTGTTGGTGGCTCTGACAGCATATTACAGTGGTTGTGGATATTACAGAGTTCTACCATTAGACTATTTGGCATGCCAACCTTCCACTGTCAATAGACACATCGCAGACAGACCATAGATAACAACAGGCACTACTTACTGCAGCAGAGAAAAAATAATGGCATCGCACAAGAACATAGTGAACCCTATCCACTATTTATTATACCATATGCAATTATTTTACAAACTTTTTATTTGTAACATTCCAGATCAAACAAATGTATTCAAGACATGCAGTACAAAACTGTAACACCTATAGCCTTTTTTTGCAGGGAGACATTTATTTATTCCATTAGGCAAAAAATCGAAAAAGATTTTTGACAGCTTCCTGAGTAATGTTTTTCCAGGTCTGAATCAAATGGACAGTAATTTGTTATCAATATGTGAAGCCGGATGCTCTCTCACAGCAGCAGCTTTGCCAGTCACATCCCAAATGTGTTAAACTGTGCACAAACTGGGAAAGTTGGCTTAAATTTTATTTTCTTTTGGCTCAGGTAGGAGATAAAGAAATATTATACCAAATAATTTGACGTCCTCCTAGAAGAAAATGTTCACTTTTTTGTGAGTGTTCTAGTGTTGTGATAAAGGGATGATCGAGCTGAGGTTATCATTAGAAGAAAGCTATGTTAAGACTGGCAATGAGATTGCAGACTGGTACAGCTTCCTCACACCCCTGAATGGTGCCAATGACTAGACGCTACACTTAGGATCTCACCCACTGCCACCCATATAGAATAGAGTGGTTGCTTCCTACTGTAAAATGTGGTACTAAACTGTGGTAAAAGAGTGTATTGGTGTGGGAAATAGGGCGACTGGTAAGGTGCCAAACCCTTGGGAGCCACATAGGAACGCCTATATGTGCTGCAAGTCTCAACATAGCCTTAAAGTTGAATTTTACAGTCTTCATACCAGGTTTGCTTAAATTGACCCAGTCAAATTAAATAACTTCACCATGGAAATGAAGATACTCTATACTTACCTTTTCGTCGGCCCATGTGTTTAAATTCTGCACATTGCTGATCCAAGTCCACTGCAGCTATTAAACATTCTGGGTATGTCAAATACTTGCCCCTTTGCTGCATGTTGTGGTTGCCTCTGCCAGTTTTTGTGCTTATAGTAACATATGAGCCAGTGGGGGAAATTATAGCAAGTGGCGGGTGGAGCAAGTATTCCCACCCCCGAAATGCCATGCACCTACATTGGCCTTGGATAAGCAATACAATGAAGTTTTAACACATGGCGGATAGACCCCTCCTATTGTGTGTAAATTCCCCCACCTACTAGATTGTAAGCTCTTTGGGGCAGGGTCCTCTCCTCCTGTATCACTGTCTGTATTAGTCTGTCATTTGCAACTCTATTTAATGTACAGCGCTGCGTAATATGTTGGCGCTATATAAATCTTGTTTATTAATAATAATAATAATAATAATAATAGACAGGTAGAAATTGAGCTTTTTCCTTTGGCCAGGGGGTAAGGGAGTACAGTAGGTGAACACATGCGTGCAGAATAAAGTTTGGTGGCCTAGGAGCCGTATACTGTGCAGTATAAAATGACATAATGAAAATACATTGGCACATGATATTGAGTCACATGGTAGAGGAATGATGTTGTAGTATATAGGGACACAGTGTCTGTTCTGATTTTGTAGGTATAGGCACTACATGTTAGCAGTTTTCTTGTTTTAAATGTTAGGTCTAATTCTCCTTATCTGTTATGTGGATACATATTATATTTTACTCAGGACAGACCAGTCTGACAGTACTGGGGACCACCAGATTCTGCTGCAAATATATATTATTTACTTACAGGTATTTTTCCTCAACTGCCATGTAACTAGGAAATGAAAGGTGAACTGGCACACTAAAGAACTCTTCTGCTCATCACTCCTCTTCATCCTACTACTAGCATGCTTCTTGTGCTACTCCTTATAACAACTATAGATTTTTTTTAACAATGCAGCTGATGTTTAAAATAATGTACCCACATGGCAACTATCTAAAAACACAATTATTGACGCATTATTAATTCATTATTTGTAATAAATGTCTGAAGTTGAGCTCCAAAGCTAAAGTTTAATCTGCCTAAATTTTGCCTTCCTTGGTTCAACTCCCCCAACCATCAAATTGCCAATTAAATTATTAAATAGAACCTTAATCACTGGGTTTTGTGATTCCCTATACAATGCAGGCATAATATAGTTGTGGGGGTGGTTGATGGGGTGCTGCACAGATAATAATGAATACTGGAATCTCTGGTAGCATCTATCTGTGATACTGAGCCTCCATGATTAAAGTGAAATCCAAAGAATAAAGGATGGGCCAGGGCAGCAAATCTGGGGGGAAAAGAGATAAAAAAAAAAATGCTCATAGGGTGCAGTGAAATCAGAGCAAACAATTTTAGTGCTGTAGAAATGTGCAAGATGGAGGGTAAGGCTGAAGTTTGTGATTGCAAAGTGCAAGGTGTTCTCTTCTACCAGAGTTGGGTTAGGTTTGCAAATGTTAGAATTGTTGGACATCATTTATAATGTGATTTTTGTTCAAAATGCCAAAAAATAAACGCATATATGGGAAAGATACAGTACACCTAAACACAATGCACCTTTCTTATAATGTATCCCTGCAATAAGTCACACTTATATTTACCTGCAAGCCAATTGCCTCTTGCACCGTTTGCCCACAATAAAAGTCATTTGCCTGAAAGCGATGCACAAATTGTGCATTGTTCTTCTTGTCAGCCCTCCCCAACACAAGCAGGATTTATGGTGATGAGGTGACATATTACAGACATGTATTTCCTGAATACTGAACAGGGCCATATATCTTAAATCATGATGAAAAAGAAAAGAAAGAAAGGAACCGTTCTACTTCAGCAAATGAGTCCAGGAATAGGAGTATAGAATTCGTGAGAGTCGAGCCCTGTTTTCTGTTGTTTGCTAAATGAGCTCGGGTTGCTGTGTACTGTCACAACAAGAGAAATTATTTATCATACTTTTCCAGCTATAACGAAAGGCCACAACCTCTGTAAAAATAGCTATAGATTTATGAGGCACAATTATGCTTGGAGTTGGAGTTCTCATTGCATTTGCTAGGTAATTCTTTTATATTGAAGGTTGACGCGGCAGTCTAACATCTACAATTTTAGTCAATTAAAAAGAACCCGGAGATAAATCATCAATGAACCTAAAGCAGATTTTAAACCTAAAATAAAAGAATAAAAAGGCCATTTAAAGATAAAGTAATAAAATCAGTTTTGCTACAATATTCAGCTTCAATGGAGAGATTTCCCCTGCATAATTTTTTTGTCTGCCACTAAAGTCCGATGGAAAGCACTTTTTTTCCTTATGCTTCTCCATAAATATAGATATAAATATATATCCATTACTTATCCATCTCATGGTCCAACTATAGTTGACTTTCTTCTTCACTATAGTTAAATTTGGCACCCCTTGATGACCCATGATGATGGCTATAGGGTTGGTAACAACGCCAAATGGAGACAGACAAGAAGAATGGCCTTTTTGGATTAGTGCATTGGGGTGCAATATTAAATGTATATGTTATCTAAATGCACAAGATTGAATTCAACATTAAAGTGCACCTATCACTGGAATGTCATGGAAGCTGCCTTTGCTGAGCTCTTTCTAAGGAATGCTAATTGCATAAGCATGTTTGAAATTCCCATTAATTCCAATAGGCCAGTTTCTTAATGGGTTGTAGAAAACACAGAAAGAAGAAAACACGTCCTGGAAACTTTTAAAAAGGCATAAACATCTAAAAAGGCCAAAAAATAAAAAAAAACTTAAAACATCTATAAATGCTCCAAACACACACATTGACATGGATGGATGTTTTCAATTTTTCTAGTCGTTTTGGGGCATTTTAAGGCATTTGGAAGGCATTTTCCACTATTCTAACTCTTCTCTGCCACATTATTGGTTAAAAATATGTTTGTAAATGCCTAAAATTAAACACAAAGGCTGTATGGCCATTGATAGGTGTTTGAAATTAAAGACAGGTCTACTTTACACTGCTAGCCAGAATAACACATAGCTTTTTTTTTAACTAGATTTATTTTATTCAGAACCATTTTTAAGCCAAAAAGTAAAAAATTACAGAAGTTCAAGATGTAGAATCTTGCTTATTCAATATTACATAATCAGCACTCAGCTGAAAAAGAGGATTCATCTTTAAATTATATATTCATATCTACATTAGCATTTCAGGCTGATGTTTTCACACTTAATCTGCATTTCTGGTATTTTTTGTGCAAACTTCTGAAATCCCATTTATTATTTAAACCTCATGCTCTAGCAGGCTCCATGCGCAATTTACATACCATTTAAAAAACCAATAGAATTTTCAAGCCAATTGGTAGATTTCATTAAATAAACATGAATTTAACATTGAAATCAACACACTGACTTAATGAGCGTGTATACGAGCAGATCTGATACATTTTTGGATAAAACTGTTATGCTTCAAGCTGTTTTATAACTACAAGTCTCAGCAAGTGTAGCTATAACTATCAAGATGGAGGGTACAAAGTATTTGTCATATTTTATGCTATTGGGCTTTTATAACCAGACTCAGAGACACAAATGACTGATTATCATGGAATGTGTTATGTTTTTATTGTTTCTTTATGACGTTTAGGATTAAAAATGGTCACATTAATTTATTTCTTTTTAAGCAGGAAACATTGTATAGGAATGTTTGATACTTACTAATTCTAGCTAGAAGGTGGTGAGCCCTATGTAAGGGTACAGACTATCCGAGGTCTCAGGTGCCAAGTTTTTCATGAAATACACCTGTATAGCAAGAAGATCAGGTTACACATTGTGCAGAATTGCTAATAGGATTTATTATTTTTTTTAGTATTATTATACAGTATTTATATAGTGCAAACTTATTACGCAGCACTGTACATTAAATAGGGGTTGCAAATGACTGACAGATACAGACAGTGGAGGAGGAGAGGACCCTGCCCTGAAGAGCTTACAATCTAGGAGGTGAGGGATGTATCACACAATAGGAAGTGAACATATTCCTTCTGCTAGCTAAGTGGAAATGTGGAGGGGCATATGATGGACTTTCCTTAAAGTCTGCCCTTCTAGAGGACTAATAACTTTATTCTCAATGTCATGTTCTACTTCATTTCTACTGGGCTAGCTGTTTTTATTTACTTGTATGCAGCCTCACATTTAGCTCCATTCTCAGCATCTTGTAGATGCCAGAAGTGGGAAAAAAACATGCACCACTCTTCAGAATCTGTACACAGAAAAAAATCTCAGTAGATGGGCAAAAGTGTAATTTGCGACCAGACATACAAACAAAATCTGCAGTACAACATACTAGATCACGGTCAGACATCCACTAAGAAGTTAAATGGCCCTAGAAGACAAGTCAGTGATGGCCATCTTCAAATTCCAGACCTGTCCTGAAAGATTCATTTCCAAACCAAGTGTCAGACCACCTATTTGATCAAGCTATGCTGCATTTCTATTGTTGTTACTCTAAATGACCCAGCATGCATTGCAGACTAAGTATCCTGGATGGTTTTAATAACTGTTTATTTGTAAAATTAGGAATCTTCTTATAATTTTTTTTTTTATATATATAACAAAAAGAATATTTGAATTCTTAAATGAGGAGTTTTAGTTGACCCTACACTAATATACATTACATGCAAAGCAACCCTGTCCTGTGATAAAAGATTTATTGCAATAGTGTTTTGTTTGGTAGCAAAATCTTTTGTTAAATACTTGTATAGCTAGCTGTTAGTCTAGTTCTCTCAGTAAAGTCCAAGGAACACAACTTGTTTTTTATGCTTTAATGCTTTTACTTGACAATAAATTTAAACTAGTTTTTTTAGAGGTACAGGTAGTCGTCGGGTTATATACAAGATAGAGACGGTATGTTTGTTCTTAAGTTGAATTTGTATGTAAGTCGGAATGTGTACAATATTTTATTAAATGGAATTAGAACAGATGTTTGTCTCAACATATTATTAGGCAGCATGGTGTCAGTTACTGTAAAAAATCCTCACTGTGAGCTAAAAATACTTTATGAAGCCTAGACATTCAATAACTTCTGGTGCAAGCTGTGCTTTGATATGCAAAAAGAAACAACGGCAGAATTGGTCTTGGTCATTAAGGGGGTTACAAGAGACTGCAGAAAGAGCTCACCCCCCTAAGATCATCCACAACATCAGCTGTGTTTATCAAAAGATTTCTTCTGCAAGTCATGCAAACCGCTCCCCTTCACTCATTGAGCCTCCGTCCTACACAGGAGAAAGCAGGGAAGCCCTGTTAATATCTAGGAGTCATCTGTATGTCGGATGTCCTTAACTTGGGGATGAGCTGTACATCTAATTCATGGTACTAATTTAAACTGGTTTACTAGAGGTACATCCAATTCACTTTTATTTTGGGATTTCTATACAAATAGTAGGGTTCTTTTATTCTCCTTTTTCTATTTGCCCTGCCTTTGCTCAGTTACAGAGGTGCAGCCTCAATTAGCCTCCTCTGTTATCGACACTTCCAGAAATGTTGGATGCCTATGTCCCTACATGACTCTGCGGTGAAGTTTGGATAAAAGATGATCTCACCACTCTCATCAATTAACCCACTTGAGTCAGCCCACAGCTGTCATGAACAAATCCCATAGAGGTACTTCATCATGCGGGCTGGGGCTTATGGGGAAATGACACAAAGAATTACCTCCACATCACTATGTTGACTACCTAAGGTCAAAGGAAAACTGCACCCAGGGCCAGCACCAGCAATTCAATATCCAGCTATGCGAGGCAAAGAGATAATATTCTTTCCTTTTTTGGGGTTTAGTATTTGAGAAGTTCAAGTTGAATTTGAAAGTCAAAGAGATTAGATTCAAATATATGGACAAAGCAGGGATAGTTGTGAGTTTACAGGAACAGTTAGACAGGGCTGTTTTGCTTTATGGTTGTGCTTTGCACCTTGTTGGCTTTTGTTCAAAATCTAACTTGAATGTAGTAATTTGTATTCTTATTTCTGTTATTTAATATAAGCAATCTCTCTAGCAGGACTACCACACAGTTCCCTGGAGCCCTTAAAAGACAAAGCGCCTTGGCCTGGGCACAACATACACTCCATCTAAAACTTTCCCAGCCAAGCCATGGGACACCCTGTCACAATATATATTTTAAATGCATGAAAGAGGAAAAGCAGAATGGAATATTTCTGCTACATATTTCAATAAAGCTATTGGGATGCAGTGTACCCCCCCCAATCACTTTTAGCACACCACCCAGCCCTTTTCTTTTTTTAACCACCTGGCTCTTTATGGATGGTTACTGAATGGTTGGTCACAATACAGGGGCCACCACCCACCTACAACTTCTTCCAACTGAGCTTAAAAAAACTGAGAAATTTTCGGGGATGTCATGTGGTTCAAGTGGCATTACCAGTTTACAGATAAGGTTAGGGGTTGTGTACCACCTGCTAATTTCAGCAGACCTTGTACTTGCTTACTAAAGCATCTTTTTTCTACCTGACGTTGGGCCCTGATGATGGAAAACTTTGATAACCCACAAAGCATGTTGGCTTTTAATTGAGCTTATCCTTTCATAAAATCATCTTTTGGACTTTAAAAGTGTGTGGCACTTTCCTCACCAAACTCCAGTTCACCTGAAACTTGTTCAGTCCTACAGATGCCCACAAAAAAATAAAACCCATTCCTTATACCATGTATTTGAAACAAGATCCAGATTAACACCTCCTACTTTTTTGCTATACAACCTAACAGTTGGGTAAGTACACTGATATTGAGTAGGTGGGTGTTAATTTAAGGTCCACTTTAGAAAAATAGGCCTGGGTTCTTTATTGATCAGTTTATTTTCTTTGCATCTCATATTTTGTGTGTTTATTTTAGGTTGTATCAGGTGAATTTTGATGCACCCACATGCGAGGGGAAAAGAAGAGAAAATCTCTCGCTGACAGGAGACTTTTCATCTTCTGCTGAGTTCTTTGTCACAATCGCTGTGTTCGCCTTCCTCTACTCTCTGGCCGCCACAGTAGTCTACATCTTCTTCCAGAACAAGTATCGGGAAAACAACAGGGGGCCCCTAATTGTAAGTCTTGCAGTCACTTTGCTGGTTATTAACACAGTATATTGTGCGTGCAAATGCCACTTTATTGTTCCAGAAATAGTAACGCAATGCCATGGTACTTTGGATATAGCAATTTAAAAAAACTCTACTTATGCTTAAAAAATTTTTGTACATGAATGTTTTCAAAAATGATATTTTCGATTTATTACTACATTCATTACTACAATATACAACTGACAAAATGTTTTTCCACTGAAACCATGGCTAAACTAAGTGTATACTGTGCTTAGTTTATGCATAATGATTACAGAATTCTTATTTCCTACTTTTAATATTTGTTCTTCTTTCTTGTGGTAAAATTTTAATCAACCCCTGCACCTTTAGTCCTTAGGTCTACCACCCTTCATCTTAGTAAATAACTTAGCAATATGTCTACAGCGATTCTTGTCATGCAGTGTTGTTTTTTTTTTAATACAATACTCATCACTCAGCTGTGGGAGGTGGTTTTTCAGTCTTTTTCAGTAACTGCTACAGCAAAATCTGAATTTCCTTTTGAAATGAGAACATCACTAGGGCACACCCTACCAATAAAATGCATGATATTTGTGCCTTTTTATTTCCTTTTAAATTGCAACTATTCTTTCTTGACTATTCATATTGATTTCTCACCAAATGAGTACAAGTATGCAGTAAAAAGATTATGTGAAGTGAGAGGATCCACCATTAAACTGGAAACTACTGTATCTTGTTGGAAATCCTATACTAGAACCATCCTACTATAAAGCTATTACTATGCAGTTGACCACCCCATTTTGGCTAAAACAGACTTCATTTTTTAGGAAGGCTTCTATAGGGTTTTGGGGTGTTATGGAGCTGGCTTTATGCACATGGAACAGAGTAGAACTTTTTTAACTAGATTTATGGAAGGTTGGAAGCCCACAGTTGTCTAAAAACATATTTGCATGCTGTAAAATATACAGTAACTCCCTGAAATAACTTTTAGGTCTTTAGGAAACCCCTGCTATAAATACTACATCCACAGCTCACAGTGGATTGGCTTAGTGGTCATTAATAACAATGTCTCCTACATTGCTGGCCAGTGGGAAGGCTGGCAGCATTATGAATAGCCAAAATGATCATGAGGGTCAGTGGTAATTGCCCTAGGAGTAACAAACTGCCCATTGCTCAAGGAACCCCCAACCCTTCTGGAGGGTTCACTTGGGTACTATGGAACCTTGGTTTAGAAATTCTAATATGTAGGGTGCCCACATACTTTTTACCTAGGAGAAAAATTTAAAATTCTCATAGAAGACTAACTTTGAGTTTAGGATCTCCACATCCAAAAATTTAACTGAACAAATACAAGTGGGATGGCTTCACCCAGGACTAAACCCATAATTAAAGAACTAGCAGTCATAAGCTACAGACAAATAGTTAAGACCTGCTTTAGGTTGGCTCATTGAAAATGATGACCACCCAAGGCCAATCTCACCCTCTTGTGAGCAATGGGCAGACATGGTTTAGTACTATGCACAGAAGAAAAGCTTTTAAAGGCTACCAACAATCCCAATGGTGTATAGTTTGAAGGTACACATGTAGCTGTTTACGGTTTACAAGGCTGTTCAGAGCTGTCTGAGGCTAAAGTAAGGTTTCTATCGTTTGTACGGTCTTACTATAGCAATTGTATGGGGATTAGTGACAAAGCCATGCAAATAATCCTACAATTTCTTCTTTTTTTATTGAGGTGACTATGTAGGAGCCACCAGCATGGAGAGGAAATGTCATTATGTTTCAAGCTTGCCTGTGCGATGATCGCTTAATATTTGATGTTTTATCAAGTTCAGTGCACAGAGCACTTCTCAGAACAGTCAGTGACAAGGATTATAGACAAGATTAAAAGGTTGGGACATGAGGAGCCTTTAGGCAACACAGAAAGAAAGTTTCCAAGGAAACTGGCAGCTGAAGAAGCATTTTGGAAAAATGTCCTCATCAGAAGTAACCTTTTCAAACACACTTCTTTCTGCGCTTTTTAATCGTAGAACAATTGGTAGAAAGATATATTAAAAGCCTGATAAATTACAGGACATAGTGGAGGAAGTTAAAGTGGAAGTAGTCAAATTTCCCCTGTTGCCAAAGATTTGCCACATCATTATATGTTCTAGGAACATATTTCATTAAAAAAAAAGTACTGGAATGAATTAAATTGAGCTACATTTTTTCTTTGGAAGGCAAAGCTCACCAGCAAGGTGACAGATTTAGAAGTGAGATGAATGTTTCTTTGATTGCAAACAAAGTAGACATTCAAATTGCAAACAAAGTAGACTGACAGTGAAAGATAAATTGACAGTACTCACATGTACTCTCCCAGATACAGTATAGGACCTAACCAAGCAATATGGTTGCTCCAAGCACTACTCTTGATCATTTTGGGTTGAGATAAGAATGATTAGAACCCCTATCGCAGCCTTTCTAAAACTTTTACACCTGTGGAATCCAATAATTAATTTTAAGGTCTATGGGGTCCCTTGCTAAAATCAATTTTTTTTGTCATGAAAAGGGTTAAAACCCCTAAAATTCTTACCCCTGGGGGAGCTTTGAAATTATTTTCAGGTCTCAAAGAAACCATGCTAAAACCAATGTATTGGAGATGAAAAGGGTTAGGAACCCTATTGCAGCCTTTACCCCAAGGTACCATTAAATTAATTTTCAGGTCTCAGGAAACCCTTGCTAAAATCAATGTCTTGGATGTCAGTAAGCAAAATCCTCCTTAATTGGTCAAAAAATTCCCCTTTACAGTGGTGGCTAGAATACCACCTTTAAAGGATTACTAAAAACGTCATTTAGTTAACTCTACCAAGTTGTGCTGGACCAAAGACCTATGCCTGCTTCATTACATGGGAGTTCAGTTAGCCACAGTTTTAGGAACCTCTTGCAACCTCTGGAGGGACCCTAGGGCTTCACAGATTCATGGTTAAGAATGGTTGCCCAATTGAGTTATTATTGCTCTCTGGGCAGTACAAATAGAAAAGAACACTAAAATAACTTTCAAAGAATGCTGTTAAACATGTTGTTCATATGAAACATTTTCAGTATTCACCTTTTTCTTTTTGCTCAAGGTCAATTTAGACTAAGCAAGATCTAATACGTTGTCTGCAATACCGTTTTATATCTCATGGTCCCACCTTAGCCTAGGGGAAAACTTTTGTGTTTTGAAAGTATTATTGCCAAGTTTACTTTGTTTTTTCTTGTTGGCTCACTGTTTTTTTTCTGTTCAGAATTGTGTCATTTCCAAATTCAATCTCATGTAATATTTAGTAAATGGAGTTCCCTATCCATGTTGAATGACTGGGAAAAAGTAAACCATAACTGGTATCAATCCCTCTAAACGGAATGACAGCAATCAACAATCTGTGTAGCATTATTGTAGAGGAAGCACAGCCTATATATAGGAAGAGAAGTGCGAAAAAAAACCAAAACATTAAGGTGCTATAGCCTCATATTAAAATGGAACTAAAGTCAGACTTTTGCCTGATCGCCTTCCAGGTGTCAGATTTTGCTAAACTATGCACATTCCTGAATGTGTCGGGAAAGAAAGAACTTTCTGATACAGTTACATCATCCTAGCATGGCCAATCAAGATGGCCAAAGACCATAAAGAGCAAGAAGAAAAGAGGGAATTCTGTGATGGAATGGGGACAGGTGAGTAGTGCGGATTTAGTTCCACTTTGAAGTCCAACTGCAGATTACTGGAAGTCTGTAACCTGTAATTGGGCTTTAAAGTTAAGCTAAACACTCGCTACTGACCTATCCCCATTCCATCGCAGCGTGCCACTATCTTCCTTCATCTCTTCTTTTCTCTCTACCTTGTTTTTGTTTTATACTTGCATTTTACAGATATCTTTGGGCAAGTTACATGACACACAGGGCACCTGCAAAGTATTAAAACACTTCAAAGTGGCATTGAGCTGATAAAGTGTGCTGCAATGATGGGATGGTGAATGAATTTCTGGATGTCTGGATTTTATTGCATAATGGTGTTTTTCTCTAATTTCCGGTCCAACATAAAGCTGACCAAAATTAGTTCAATGGGGTAATGAAATTTTTAAGAGGAATTTTTTTTTTTCGATTTGTGTGTGAACTTTACTTTTGTTTAGGTCCAAAGTTTCTGCTTCCATTGCAGTTGAAATGGCTTTCTGGTGTGTGACATCCATGCATGTACTCCTCTTACGGCGTAAACTGTAATTATCTCTCCTTATTATCTAGTAACATCCAAGCAAAATGTCCTTATTCAAACAAAATTGGTGCTAAGGATATATTAAATGTTCAAAGTAAAGCTATATTTTAGCATTTTTAAACAAAGCCTTTAATTATCAGTGAGAATTCCTGAAATATGTGTGTGGTTTGTATTTGGCCTTGTTCTCTATTGTCTGATACGCACAGACACAGATGCTAACTGCAATCATAATTCTTGTGCTGCAGATGTTATAGGGTTTTATTAATGAGCTATCATGTGTCATTGCAGCATACTGCTTTGTAGTCACAATGTATCATTCCTAGTCCTGTGTGATTCCCTGTCAAGGAGGACAATTGCAAAGAGTGAGGGTATATTGAAATCACCTGCCCCAGTCTTTTGGCGATGTCCCCTAAGTGCCTATGTAAATATTGCTTACCTACAGACAGTCTTTGCATAGGGTATGATACAACCTCCTCCACCCCCATGTGACAAGTCTAAAAAGCTACTAATGCTGAATAATGATTTGATGGAAACACATGGGTGAGTTTCTTGCACCTCATATTCCCAGGATTAATCGTTATGGACTGTTACAGTGAGGAGCATGGTAAGGAAAAGAGGCTCAGCCTGAGACTTCCACTTCCATTTACCTTCTTGACACAGGTTTGCTTTAAAGAGACCATATCAGGTGTTCTAACCCAGGTGGTACTGAAATAGAAGACATTGTATACTCCAGTGACCTGCTTTCTAAACTTGACCTAACGCTTAAGCTTTTCAAAGTCTCATCATTGATAGTTAGGCCTTAAGACGTTCTCCCTAGTCATCAGTAAATCTTCAGTTTATTAGTATTTTCTTTATTATCTTATTATCATATATTTGATTTTCACTTGTAGTTTTCTTACCTGAAATAATCTCTTTATTACCCTCCTTAGGAATACACTTTACCTCTTTAACTGCTACCCACATGAATACCTATTTCTTCCATCGCATCATAATTGTTTCACCTTATCATTATTATACCTACAAACACCCTCCATTTTTATCTGAAGAGTTGGACCCTAACATTTGCTTTACTACTCTACCATATTTTGTTGTACAGTACCTTATCTTAATGTTCTCAACATATCCCCTGAAGAAGCCTTTGGGAAAACGAGTCGGGTCAAGAGACGTTATATCTTCTTCTCTGTAGGGATTCCTTTGCATAGAATAATGGTCTCACATCCCATGATTTCTTAATGGGACTGACCTACCTAAAAATGTATGTTAACTTGTTACCTGTGAATGTTACGCATCACAAATGCATGTGATCATTGACATTGAATTTATTTTGGAATACCAAAATACCCCAGCCTCTCTCTCTCTCTTGCCTATCATGTGTTTATAAAACAGTTAATTGCAGTGTTTAACTGACCTGTAGGAAGGATTAGTAATCTATTTTTCTTTCTTTATCATTGACGATTCCCTCAGTGTCCCCCACCCTACGCTGGTTCCTTCCTTGGACACATTATGTTACTGCAGGAACAGTAATGTAGTTGATGGAGAAGGGAACCGGCTTGATTTTGGGGGTACAGGCAACTGACACTCCTATAAGTATTAAAAGTTCAAGAAGCTTTTCAAGTTTGCAGCTCTGAAGGTAGCTTCTGGCTACAACATATACGACATCTATATCTATATATCTAATATCTACAACCTTGCAATTTCATGAAAAAGCAAATATCAAACAAAGTAAGGGAATACCTATCGATCCTGCCCCTAGGGCTCTTGTTCAGACCTTTTCTGTTACACAATGAGAATTATTTCCAAGTTGTATTCCCATAGTTGGCACTACAAGCAGCCATGCTGATATATATTGCGCAAGGACTGTTACCACTATAAAGTCACCGCTCCAAAACAAGGAGTGCCTGAGAAAGGCTGGAGGAGAGCCACAGCTCTAAGATTCAAAAAAGGATATTAAGATGAAAACAGTATATACTAATTGTCTATAAGACATGGTACATTTGCCAACTAATAGTCTTCCAGTTAAGGTTTATGTCTACCCCGTTGAAAGTAGTTCCAGCCAACAATCATTCTACGTCTTCAAAGTCAGCTGACATTTTGCTCCATTATCTCATAGTTAGAAAACATCTACATTAAAAGATGGAATAGTAAAAAAGGGCAATGCAGAATAAAAGTACATACACTTTACCTAAAGGCTGTTGTTTTGCACCAGAACCCATGCTGCAAAAAGGTTACGCTGAAATAATCAGTACACTATGTTTAAATATTAAGCGTTATTACATCTCTTATCTTATCTCAGTCCCAGCAGAGTCGCTGAGCAGAATTCATTAATTCATTAATGGTAGCCTCATGCTGTACTCCAAAGAGTCTGATTTCATTCTGATGTCAGAGGATTGTAATAAGCCCAGCATCGTAATTAAAGTCATCAGTTGGTGGTGTGAACAACAGCGAATGCTTGCTCACGTGAATAAATATTTAATTTGTTTTATCAAGTTAGGGACTGATGGAGAAGCAGAGGAGTGAAACATCTATGCTAATGATGGGGGAAGAAGAATACAAGAACTAAAGTGATACCTTTATTGGATAATTGAACAGGCTTATGTTGCTCACTTTTAAGTGATAGAGGAGGCATCAGGCATATTTCCTGTTCCCACCAGTATATTTAGTTTGATTTAAAATGAGATAATAATAAAAAATTATGTCTGCAAACAGAGCAGAATACCCATAGACGTTCAATCATCCTTCAATGCAAATGTTATTGCCCAGAACAGACCACAAGCTCCCTTTGTATACCCTAAAGCATTAATCTAAAAAATGTAATATCACGGCAGTAGAAAGAGACATTATCAGTAAACACATTTTTTTTTTTTTTTGTAGAACAGACTCTAAAACCATATAGCATAATAAAGTTGACAGATAAAGAAACAAAAGTTTCCACAGAAAGACTCCCAACTTTGCTCACATTTCAGTGCAATGAGAGTGCATGGAGAAATATTACTTGGCTACCATAAAAAACGGAGAACTGGTATTTAGTATTATTGTAATGTTATGGTTTGTGCACCATTAATAATGTATTCATTCTATGCAAAGATTTCAAAAGTGTCTGAGCTAGCAAACTTTATGCCATTCAGGTAGGGGTTACATCCAGCACTGCTTTAAAGTAATTATGCCTAAATCCTAATAAATGTAACAAGAAAAGTTACAGTTATAAACTGATTTTTCTTTCTACTATTTGGCACTTTTGAGAAACGACGTGCCATACCTGTACTTCTATAGTGACATATGTGATCCTAAAAATAGCCATGTCTTCGGCTTTTCACCGCTGCCCAACTGTGCCAAGAAGGTAAAAAGGAACCCCCTCCCCCAGCAGAGATAATGATTTCTATATGAACATCAGACACAGCAAGAAGACAGCGCAAGACATCTATCACTGAAGCTTGCACAGTGCTGGAGGCTTCATACAACATCATTACGCCAAGTGGCTTTGCATGTGTTCATCTGGCACATTGACTGACTTGTCGTCACTGGTAGAAACTGCTGAAAATTCAAACCATAGGGGTTTCTGATCTACATAGAACTAATTAGGTATATTGATTCTCCAGAAGACAAATATATCTCTGGGAAATACTTATTTAAACCAAAACCTTATCAGTTGGGTTTATTTATTTTAATGATACCCATAGATATTTTATTATTATTATTATTATTATTAATATTATTATTAAACAGGATTTATATAGTGCAACATATTACGCAGTGCGTAATAAGGAGGAGAGGACCCTGCCCCGAAGAAGTCTTGGAGCTGTGTGTGCGATGAGGTTATGAGTGAGGAAGTCAGGTTGATAGTAGGTTATTGGAGGAGTGGAGAGAGCGGCAGGGGGAGTATTTTTTTACCAGGTCAGAAATATAAGTGGGTCAAGAACTGTGTAGGGATTTGAAACCAAAGCACAGGAGCTTGAATTTGATTCTAAGGTGAAATGGAAGCCAGTGTAGAAATCTGCAAAGAGATGCAGTGGAAGAGGAGCGGGAAGCAGGATGGATGAGTCTGACTGCAGCATTCATAATAGATTGTAGAGGAGAGAGTCGGGTTAGTGGAATACCAGAGAAGAGGATGGTACAGTAGTCCAGACGAGAGATGATAAGAGCGTGTACAAGGAGTTTGGTGGTCTCTGGGGATAGGTAGGGGCAGATTTTGGAGATATTGCATAGATAAAAGTGACAGGACCTCTGCCCTCTCATTTACCCCCTGAATATGGGGGGGGGGGTAAATGGGAGGGCAGAGTTAAAGGTGATACCAAGACAACAACAAAGTTTTGGTGACTTCAGGTCTACATTTGTGACTCATTATAGGATGTGTTGAACCTTTGCATTGTTGCAAAGTTCTTCCTCCCTGCTGATTGTAACATGGGATATGTTACGCAAATTTTTTTTTATTTTATGTCTTTATATAGTTGATTGGGGGGGTCATAATCCTATTTTTACATATTTAAATAACTGTAATATACTTTTGTCATTCCAGGATTTTATTGTAACTGTGGTCTTCTCCTTCATGTGGCTGGTGAGCTCGTCGGCCTGGGCTAAAGGACTTTCTGATGTCAAAGTGGCCACAGATCCTGATGAAGTTCTGTTACTGATATCAGCATGTAAACAGCCAACAAACAAGTGCACATCAGTACGAAGTCCTGTCATGTCGAGCCTGAATACTTCAGTGGTAAGTTCATTTCAGATGGGTGGCGTGGGAAGGTTGCAAGCGTTGTATTACCATTCTTTCATGACATGACTTGCAGATTAGCTTTTATGACTTGAAAAGTCAAGCTGACCAAAAATTAAACAAAGACAATGTATTTTGCAAAGGTTAGACTTTTCAGTGTTAGGAGAACCAGAGCTAAGAAGGAACACCGATTGGCATGTTTATTTTCTTCCTAGCAGTGAATATAATAAATTGTGATGTGCTGAAGGAAAAGGTGACCAGATATATCATTTTACAGGTTATTTTCTTGTTCCCAGAAGATTGGAAATCCATGCTTTCGGCGTCTCCTTGTCCCAGTGACAACCAATATTCTAATTTTTTCGTCCTGTGACATGTGAGGTGAAACATTTAACTTTTCCCAAGTCATCAAAAAAAAGTAGAAAGGCTTTGGTTAGAATTAGACTTTACTTATTGCAAATCTAAGATAAAGTGGATCATTGGTTTTAAGTGTGGACATCTTGGAATTGTGTTTGTCAAGTATCTAGTTGATTTGAAAGCTTCTGCTGCATGATTGGAATGTGGTACATATATTTGAGTGTTGGGGATTGGGTAAATTTGGTGTTAAGTGCTAGGAGTTACATTTCTAATGAAAATAGACTAGGTCCATGTAGGAAAATGCAATAGGTTTACTGTAATTGGGGACCCAGCAGCTGCTCCAAATTACCTTTTCTCCTTTGTCCCATCCAACCACTTGTAACCAAAGAAATAAATGGTACTTTCCTGTATGAGGAGCAAGTGACTCACTTCCCATTCTTGCACATGACTATATGATGATATTCCACATGATTGGATTCACAGACACACATAATGTGGGAGGAAAAGCTTTTCTTAAGCTTTAAGTAATGATTTTGCTCACAGTAATCA
Organism: Pyxicephalus adspersus; assembly: GCF_032062135.1. Taxonomy (NCBI): domain Eukaryota; kingdom Metazoa; phylum Chordata; class Amphibia; order Anura; family Pyxicephalidae; genus Pyxicephalus; species Pyxicephalus adspersus. Next base: position 58,601,436 of record NC_092865.1, on the reverse strand, counting down.
ACTAGAACAACCGTTCTCAATTTTTTTACCATGGAGGAACCAATCCCAACCCCTGTCAATATTTATGCCATACCCAGTTCATGGCATGGTGACATGGTGGTCAGTGCAGTAAATTCCACCCTTATGGAACCCTTTAATGGAACCCTGAGTGAGAAGCACTAAAATGGAAGGTAAACCTTGTATCTACTATTATTTGTTCTTGTTAGGTAGATTCATGAAGGGACCAACATTGGGAATATATTGGGATTTCTCTTTAAATCTTACCATTGGGCTAACTAAAAAATACCTTTAAGACTTTTAAAATGACCATTAATATTCTTATGTTGGGTTTCATACACTGCAGTATTCCCTTAGAGTTCAATATTCGCTATGGCCGCCAACACAAAACAAACAACATTTTCTGTAAAAATACTATTGTTACAAAAGGCAGGGAAACAAAAAGCTTAATAATCAGCATTCATTAGTTTATCTATACATAAATAAATAATTGTTGGGACTCTTGATGTATCCCTTGTCCCTGATGCAAAATAGGTGAACAGACAGTTTATTTAACAAAGACAAAGATGCAAAGGAAAGAGAGATGAAAGCTGATTGATGCAATGGTTTACCATATTTTGTACTTCAATGTTGCTCTTTACACTGCTTTATTAGGTAAGCCTGGCATTTATTACTGTATGAATAACAAAAGGTAATCCTGGTACATTTTAATTGGCACTATGGAAAAGAAGCAGCAGTGCTGACTGTTCCTACCGCACAATACACACAGCCTATCACATTATATTGATCTGTCTGTGTTTAATATACATTAGCAGCGATCTTCTATATGATAGTCACGCACAGATGATGAATATTGCAATTGACATGAGATCAATATTACAGTGATAGGAAGTGGACTCCTTTCCTCCTTCGTAGCTCTGGCCAGCTCTTGCTGTATCTTCTCCTGTTTTCTTACGCTGACCACAAACCATGCAATGTTCTTCACTAAAACTAGTACTGGATGTGATTTAGAAATGTGTTTCCCATATCACAAAATATCATGATAGTTTATTTCCAATTCCTGTTTATCTATATTGTAAAAAATGTTTTGCGCATGCCCACTGCTGTCATGTTCCAAGAGATTGCATAGGGTTCAAGAAACTTTCATAGTCTTCTGACCTGTTTTAAGAGACTGTCAAAAACCACTAACATGTTACAATAGACTGGCACAGATTGCCTACACATCTGTCCTCCTCTTCCGGGGCAAAGGACTGTTAGGCCAGAGTCATTTAATTTGTTGGACCCTCTGTGTTACCAGTCCACTAGGCTGGAGAGAGCCAAGCTTTGGCCTTACCAATGCACCCCAAAGGAGTATTGGAGTTTGGAAGGTGGAGCCCAGATTGAAACACTCCGAACCTTCTGAACTGGTAACAGCTGACTATTGCTGAGCTCAAGCATGGTAAACAAGGGGTCAAGACAGGCAGGAACCAGTGGTAATCAAAAGAGAACTGGGATCCACTACTAGGCAGAAAAAATGCAGAACTAGTACATAAAGCCAAGCCATTGTCAAGGATAATTAAGATAGATATGGACGGGAATTCGGGACATACATGGGAGCCCAGAGAGCAGATATTGGAATCTCATTGTTTAGGCAACTTCCTGTTGCCAGTAACATCCTATTATAGGGAAGATTATGTGACTGTGCAGATGACGTGACAGGAAAGTACTGGTACCTACCACCAGAGGGAGTGTTACAGCCAATGTACCTTAGATGATGTTTCCACCTTCACCAGTAGATGGAGTGTGTCTTTGGAAGGTAGGAGTCCTTTGAGGCATGGAATCACATGACACAGTGCAGGAAGAAGAGAACCTGGAGATTCCTGCACATGTATGCACCACTTTTCCTGTTTTTTTAAAATTAGCAGCCCTGAAGTGTCTTCTCCTTTCCTTCCTCCTCCATTAACCCCAAAAAGAAATAAAACCTGGTTTACAAAATTACAAAAACATCCTTATGTACGTTTGGATGGTTCTAGGTTGGGACTAGACAACTAGACAAAAGAGAAATACAAATCAGTGTGTCGGTAAAATACACCCTTTTTCATCTGTGTATTAAGATTTTTCCTTGGAGCTTAGTTTTATTATAATAATGATTACATTATTTCTTCATAAACATTGTAGCACAAAAAAATATGTAACGCTGATCGTCAGATCACAAGAACCTCGACAGTTTCGGAGATGGTGAATTGGTTTAGGCACCATAAATCAAACAGTGTCAAGGTTAACTAATTATAATCCCCCCCTCCAGAACACTACAGTCTAGAAATTTAATCTAAAAAGCATTTAAGATTACATTTTCCTGTGACACTCAATAATTTGAATATAAATGCCAGGCGTGTGACAGATGTACCAGAGAGATGAATAATAGATGAAGGAGTCACTCACATCTTCATTCATCACCAAATTCAATTTGAACTTGAAAGGTGACACCATACACCGTCTCCGCAGGACAGCACAAAGGCGATAAATGCTTTATTTTATTGGGGTGTTCTCTGGCGGAGATAAAACATTCACTCACCGTAGGAACGGTGATCCTAGCACCAACCAGGTTTTCTCGGTATAAGTTTATATTATTATTTATTGAAGGGTCATTGGGGAACATCTGCTCTGAGCATAAAAAAACCTTTAGAAATTTACCTCCGTTGACAAACACTTAGGTTCCAGCTGTTCTAGCTGCCATCGGAAAATGACAGATATTATTTGTTTGGTCACTATGGGTAGCATTTTATTTAATAAACCCTGCAGTTTTTATAAAGCTGGATATCAATTAGGAAAGCCACCTCTCAGAAAACAAAAATTGAAAGACAAAAAATGTAGTGAGCGGCCCAGAAACACTTTTAAAAATCCCTATATAGTTTACAATCCAACACATTTCAGTGCAAAAACAGTCCCTCTTCCTCAAGGCTTGTAATTGTTTCACAAAATCTAAATTGACTCTTATAATTTAATATCTGATTACAATGAATAGCAGAACCACCAGCAATGATTTTAGGATTAAAGCAGAACTGAAGTTCCACTTTTAAAATGTTGGACCGGCGGGGCATTTTCCGGAAATATGGAGGCAATGTCTCCTTTGCAGTAAGCATTCTTATCTGCCTGATTGCTCTATGGAACTGTCAAAAACACTGAATTGTGAATGCGTTAGTTGCTTCCCCTGCACTTGCCAGGACTATATCAAGTCCTACGTACCGGCGGGTTGCATCATCCCGGCCTCGCCAATCAAGTCGGCCAAAGATTGCAAGGAGGAGAAGAGGAAAGAAGACGGAACAGGGACACGGTGAGTATAGCAGGGTTTAGTTCCACTTTCAGTGCAAGTGGACAAAATAAAGGTTAAATAAGGCTAATTGTTCAGATACACATGTTTGCATTCAAAAATGTTGTTCTTGATAATATATTAAGAAAAGGTGAAAAAAATTTAAGTTTGTGTAGTTCTTATAATTCTTAGTCTGATACTGTTGATCCAGAAAAAAAGGCAACATAACAACAACATTGCTGCTGACAGTTTATCCTCCCAGAGGGAAAAATGTTCCTTAACTCTGTCAACGGCAGTCAGAATAATTCCCAGGATCAATCAGTGAACTGATGCATTCTTCTAATTATAGATGAAAATGCTGCTAGTTTTAAGAGAAAGGATTTCAGTTCAATTTAAAGTAGTCCTGTCACTAATCTAGGCTGTTCAGGCTAAGCGCATGATAAAACAACTATTCTGATTTATTAAAGATCTGCAGGACTGGAAAAGATAGACTATCATGGGTGAAGCTGGCTGATCTAGCAGACCTGGAATTAATTTCTTAAAAATGATTTGTTATTAGTTGGCTAATGTTTTCCATCTTGGAACAAATCCATTCCAGGATTGGTAGATCACCCAGGTTTTCCTATGATAGTCTACCTTCTCCAGTCTTGAAGAGCTTTAATAAATAAAGCCCAAATCTATAAGCACAATTAATGGTTGGATTGTTCCAACTGGAGTCAAAATAAACTCAGATCAAGCTATTTTGACCTCGATGGATTAGCTTAGCCCTAATATACCTTTCATTGACATATAGTACGATTTGAGATCTTTAACTTTGCATTGAAAAAAAAGCTGGCATTGTTGTCACATAGGATGAAGTGCTTGGCCCTGATAATGTTGGTTTTAAATTTCCAGCTAAAGTCATCCTTGTATGTGCATGTGTTTTGCATTGCCTTATACATTTTTATTTTTTACTTCCAGGTGTTTGGCTTCCTAAATTTTATTCTCTGGGCTGGGAACATTTGGTTTGTCTTTAAGGAGACAGGCTGGCACGCTTCTGGAAATAGATATCCCCAAGACCCAGTTGAGAAACAGTCCGGTAGCCAATCTTTAAACCAGGGTGGATACAATCAAGACCCCTATGGACCTACACCACCATACAATCAACCACAAGGAGGCTTCGGCCAACAACCAAGCTTTGGACAGCCTGGTGGACTTGGACAACAAAACTTTAACCAATCACGGTATAACCAAACCGGGCCAACATCATTTGCCAACCAGATTTAACGTTTTCCTCCACCCTGACCACAGACACCTTGACAAGGTCTAATTCTAGGAGGAATGATACAGTGTTTTTCAAATTCGGTGCGGTTTCTTAAGCCTGGCACAGTACAGATGGTGGATCATGGTATTCTAGTACATATAGGAAAAGGAAGATAAGTAATGTAGAAAATACCAGTTCTTTGTGTTTTACCTAGACACCCTAATATGTGACGAAAAACGCAAATTTTATTGTGCAATTAATAGTACCGTTTCCCTTGACTCCTGCATGTTGCATTAATCTCAGCAGTTGGGTGTTTGATGTTTATCCTCTTTTGCCTGCATATTTTCTTTTTTTCGCATGATCCTGTACGGTATGGTTGGACACTGTTACTAATGCTTCATACTATAAATTTTTCAGTTACATAAAACAAATGCTGTACTGTAACCATATATGCTGTATCATTGTGGAGAGTTGGACTATTCGTTGTACTTTTTGGTATTTCAATATGCGAAACTCACAATGTTTTTCACCCGGATTAAACGGGGACCTGTGTATATGAAACTACTTACCATGGGACATTTGGGAGTCTTTCCAGACTTAGACTCAAGTCTATTGCATTCAAATGTGCATGTGTACCCAATAGCAGCCATGTCAATACGGTACTTTTTCTGGTAGGTTAGGGAGTTGTGAAGTATTTGTACTTTTACTGATCTTTCAGGAGCAGACATCAGCATTGCCCAATGTATATTTAATGAGTTGTGATTTCCACTGTATGTGTGATCTGAGGACCAAGTTACTGTGGTATATGTTTACAGTCTATAGTATACTGTAGCTACTCTCCAGGGAATATAAATAAATATATATATATATATAAATATAGGTGTAAACTAAGAGCACAAAAATTATTTAAATTTAGGCACAATAAATGTGCACCACCTACTCAGAGGAGATAGAAGACAAGCCAATGTTCATGGTGGAGTGTGCGGCTTATTAATGAGGTCATGGAATCAGGGATTAAATAGGGCTTAGAATTAGTGATTTTGGGATATTTAGCTATGGACAGACCCAGAACTTTCACCAGAACCTGGTGGGAGGGGGAGGGAACGATTGGTGCAAACTGTGCTCAAGCAATGTTAGGAATTCATGATGTAGGTTAGGCGAGTGGTGGGTTCAGAGTGGTGTTTACTGTCTGACAACAGCTTCATATTAGACCATAAGAGAGTGCGGGACATTAAAAAATGTGCTTGGGCAATAGGTAAATAGGGGCCCCAAAATGTTTTCATGCATGGGGTTTTTTGAAAACTGACATGAATACTCCATGTTATGTTTCAGCAACCTATCAGTAAGTTTCATGTTGCATTAATCAGAAGGACACACTGCCAAGTAATAATATTATTAGTTTTCGGTTTATCGACTTATGAACAACCCACAAGGTGCCCCATGCTGAAGGTTTATAAACTGACACTTTGCATGGCTACTGGCTTTCAGTCCCAGCTATCATTGGCAGCTTGTGTTTTGTGAAAAAGTGAGCCTGTATTTAAAAAACAGTATTTCTAATAAAACAGTTTACCAAAAAAAGTGTAAAAATATCTGCTTACAAAATATATAAAAAAATATTAATGTAAAATAGCCATGAAGTTTTTTGGAAGTTCACCCATGCATTTAGCCATCCCTGACCACTGGTCATAAAATAGTAAAATCCAGTATATACTAAAAGGATGATGGTTGTAGGAGAAATTCTGCATCTAAAAATCAAAGAAATAGCTTGTGTCACCTTCCCTATAATGGAAATGTTTACCAAGACCTGTATCTACCATAAATGTTTATCTGTAAGTGGAAGGTGCTGGATCCAAGCACTGATTCTTTTCAAGAAAAAATGTGTAAAATATCCCTGGCAATGCAGTTCCAAATACACCAAATCTTCCCAAGGAGCATCCTAAAACAAAACATTTTTTCTTTTTATATTATGTATACCAATTTGTTTCAATGGCCTTTAAATGTCCTTTTCAAAAGGGCTCATATGACAATAAGTGCTAAACATCTGCTGTTTAGTATGATTTATAATTTTTTGTCTTAGCACTAATTAAGGGGGCATTTAAAGACACCTAAAACGTGTTGACATACATTATATAATGTATCATTTTGTCCATATATTATTGGTTAAATAAACTGTACTTATATATGAAAGTTTTAATTTGCATTTCTCTCCATCAGGTCTTAAGATTAATACAGCTCCTCAGGGGAGGGGACTTTTCTCTGTTGTAGTCAGGTAACACTTACCAGTCTCGTCCCTCCCCCTGACTGTAACAAGTGAAAGACAGTCAGTAGACTGATTAGCCTAACTCTTTCACTCAGTTCATTCCTCTAACATTCCCCATGAAGACTGCAGCACAAAGGACTAGCCCTCCTGCTGCCCTCTGCCAATCTGATTTTATTTTTACAGGGAAGTGCAAGATACAGAATCCAGGTACTTACCCTGCTTGCATTCAAGAAACTACTTTCTGTAATGTTTTAAAACTCAGCGGTGCTCAAACAATATCCAGCGAACTCAACAAATCATAGACGTAGCTCCAGCCTGGGCACACCAGGCAGTACAGTTCTTACATGTCATTATTTGACCGCCATGCTGTCCAGAAGAAGGGCCCACCACCATGAGCAGGACTTCCCCAGAAGCTTGCAGAATTTAGGGTATGTTTGAACTGTGTTTTTACAAAATAAGAGTGCAAGATGTTTCAAGTAGGGTTAAGGGCTTAGAAACCAATAGAAATAATAGTTTTGGGCTTTAAGTAATTATTTTTTCCATATGAATTCTTAATATTCTTAATATTTAATAGTGGCGTTTGCCAACAAGTAGCTTGAGCAAGAAGATGTCCCTCCAATGGGAGCTATGTTCTTGCAGCTGTCCCTAATACATTAATAGGCCGCATTCTCATAGCTTCCAAACTGACTGCCTCCACTGGTTTAACTTTATCTTATGAAATGTGCTCTTATTAAATATTAGCTGTATTTTTTACCGTACACAGGTACAGTTTTAGTGTCTGGATCACAAGATAATAAAACTATTATGTCCACAGACCATGTGGGGTATTTCTACAGAACTAAAAAGGTTGTTGTGTATTTTTGTGAATATGGTTTTTAATCTGGCCTTTCTTTGACCAGCTGCCAGTAATTCAGTGGTCCCTCTTTCTGGTTTTTGATCTTTTTAAAAAAATACAAAAATACAAGTGAGGGATTTATAAATAAGTAGTAATGACTCTATATCTTAAGACTAATCAAGGGCATCATAGATGATGTGGTCTAGTCCATTCATTTGTTGTACATTTTGCTGTACTTTTTGGCTGACTACAAACACAAATGGTGTAGTTACTATTAAATACATATTATGTAAACAATGTATTGATCTAAGTGGACAATCTATATTGTAATTGCATTTTGACCCAAATAAAGTTGTTGCATAAAATGTACAAATCTGGTGTGTTTATTAATAAAGATCTGAAACGTGGAAGCTGATCTCAAGAAAAGAAAATGGATTCAATTTACCAGTACTAAATGTTGTCTTCCTAATCCTCTTCCCATTGCCGATTTACTGTATCTGTGTGTGGGGGATGGCAGGCTTTTCTTCCTTATGCTGTACTCCAATGACTAGTAATCTGATGACTGGTGAACAAAATCAAAAGCAGCAAGAGGGATGTAGAAAACACAAATTTGCAAAATAATAAATCAGAATAAGGGAGATCCTTGCACTGCAGGTTCTTGGGTGCAGCTTTCTCTCCAGCAAGGAGTGAGCAACACAGTAGAAAAACCACCAAAACTCACTCCGAATCTCAAATTGAGAATCTCCAAATAAGGATGCAGACACATAATTGCCTTTGTACAGGGAGAGAGCATCAATATATTCACAAATAATTTATAAGAAGCCAAAAGTAAATATGTAGTCTTTGGCAACATTACAATTTCTAAATGTTCCCTCTAACATAGTAAATCTTTAACATTTGAGTTCAAGTCTAAATGGAACTCTACTTTTACAGCTTGAAAAATATAAAAGCGGAAGTAAAGTCATGTGAGCTTTTGCCATAACCAGCAAATATGCACAGCATATCAATGTGACACTCAATTCCTTTTTTTTTTGATCCCCTGCAGCAATGACTGGTTAAAGATCCCGTCACTGCTACTTCCCCTGAACCCTCCATCTTCACTTTTTCCTTATGCCTGTGCCTCTTTGGGGAGATTTCCTATTACCTTCTGTTCCAAAATCTCAACTGGAAGTAATCACACAAATCAAGTGATCACACAAATCAAGTGACCCCCAGTTACATACAATAGCAGACACCCCCAGTTTATTAGTGTTCATTCTTTGCACTGTGATTGGCTGCTGCAGCCCACGTGGATATTATTAAAATTCTGATCCTGAACCTAATACCTATGGGAGAATCAGCCATCCAGGAGAATATTTGTTTAATAATACCAACTTTATTCTAAAATTGAAATCTATGTCAACGTTTTACAGGGATTTCTTACTAGAGTCATGAAGGTACTGAGATACTTACCTTTCCTGGAGAAAATACTGTTGTGGGATCATTTTTGGGCTGGTCACTACATGATCATTGACCCAATGTTTTCCATGGGCCAACATGAACCTAACAGAACTTCTAACCTTTAACTAACAAAGTGTTGATCAAGATGGTGCCCATCTGTTCTTCTAAAATCTCCACATCCCCTTCATAATCCAAGTATGAGGAGAGATGCCATGCCCAATCCCCATATTATACAAACATCACAAGCTGTCTATTGGAGAGGGCACTTCTACAAGAGAGGCATCATAATGTGTAACAATGCTGTGTTCTTAGGATCACCTCTCTCTTCCATTCCGGTCCTCTTCTGTTCTGGTCTACTTTTCTAAAATGCTGCCATTACACCCCATTGCCCATCTCGTAAAAAAAGTAAATATAAATATGGATGTAGGATGTAGCTAAGTTTACAGCCCATGGTGCAGCATCTCCGAAAGACCATACATGCAGCTACCCCAACCAAAAAAGATAATGGACCCTGTCCGGGGAATGATACTGTTAACATTACCCATTATCTGTTTTAGATATTGGCATACATTGAACAAGTTACAGATGTTTTTGTGGTTGCCTATGCAATTTTTTTAATTGCTTATTTAGCAAATTTACATGGGTCTGTTTCTGTCATATTGTGTTCACATAACGCATAAGTTCCTTTAAAGAAGAACATGCATTAAGAAACCAAAATCCCAAATTTTTTGTCTTGGCTCCTGTTTTCTTTCTGGGGCTCCTTGTTGTGTTTCATGCCTCCATCTCTTTCTCTGGGTTTTTTTGTGACGTCTTCCAAAATTGCACTGCACATGTGCGAGATTGGATGACATGTCTTCCTCCCAATGTAAAAAATCAAATATCATGTCCATGCATGAGATCCAACACTTGCTTTTTTACATTTGAGGAAAGCCCCTGATGGTGCAGTCACTGATCTCAGTCATACTCAGAAGGAGCAGCTTCCTAGGATATGTAACGGAAGTATCCCTGGAGACTGCAAGTTTCTCCTTCTGTCTTCACCAAAACAATAGAAAAAGTTAAAGAAAGAAAAAAGTTAAAAAAAGGTAATCAAAATAAATTTAAAATAATTCAGAGAATAATAGGGAGCACAGAGAGAACAAAGAAAGTGGTTCGAGGCTCAAAAGTATTGTGTCACACTATGAATGTATTAATACATCTTAACTTCATACATAACAAAGTCATAAAAACACATAATTCACAAACATATAATTGTTAGTATGTTGTATTTCTCTTGCCTAGTTCTGGTAAAAGGAATCACAGAAGTAGGAACATTGGTTCAGGTTCACAAAACATATTATGTTTGTCTTGCCTAGTTCTGTTCTAAATCACAGAAATAGGATAGTTCACCAGACATAATATTGCTAGCGTAAACATTAAACAGCAGAGAATATGTATGGGAAACAGGAAAAAGTGATAAGACCGTGTTTTCCGTATAAGTCCCCGACGCGTTTCGCCCAGATTAGGCTTTCTCAGGGGGATCTGACTTTATACGATTTATGGTAGGTAGTAGGAAGGTCGGGTCTTAAATAGTGTATTCAAGACAGGTAGTTCCTAAGGTAGTGCTGATACACAGCAAACAATGATTAAGGAATATATAGTGTTGCTGCATGGTCAGGTGCNNAAAAAAAAAAAAAAAAAAGCAAAGCTAAATTAAAAATAAAATTCTTCTTTACGTACAAGAGATAAGCGAGCCTTTTACATAATGATGAGTTTTTGATGATAGGTTACTTTTAAGCCTCAGTGACATCAAAATGACACTTAAATGTGGTGTGAATGGCCACAGCATTGCCTGCAGTCACCAACACTCCAGCCCCTGCCATGCTTTGTTCATTTTAAATTGGACAAATTATAGAATAAAAGGTATACTTTTTATTTACAGTAAACATCTTTTCTTTAATCTTTCATCAAAATTTAAAAAACACATGTTTTATTTTGTTTATGTCTTTTTTGTCAATAGTATATAACATTTAATAAACAATATTGCCAGACAAGCTTAGTTTGCCCTACAAAAAAACTATTACTCCTATTTTATATATATATATATATATATATATATATATATATATATATATATATACAGCTTTGGTGCTCATTGTACTTTCCGACTACACAACAATAATCTAGGGGCAATGTGTGTCCACATTTGGGGTTAAGGTTTACTTAGGCAAGGTGTATCTCAGACATCTGCTTTAACATTTTAGGGATCCCTACTTGGTCCTTTTCTACATCATAGCAGAAATACATTTTATTTGGGATATGTCTGCTTTTTAAAATACCTTGCATACTTTTTTTTTTTGAAAAATAAAGTCTATATATTGAGCTAACTTAAAATGAACATCAATTGGGCTTTAATGTGTATTGAATAATTTAAAGACATATAATAAAAATATAACAGCCTGTAATATAGATTTCTATGGACGTTTAAAGAGTATATGGTGGCATTACCTTACAGGAACATTTTAGGAACATTTTACAGGTGATCAGTAGAATGATGCCTACTTTGCGTTACTTCCAAACAGTCATTACAGTCCAAACGTGAAACAGCTGAGAGGTCAAAAGGCATATTGAGCACATTGAGCTATGCCGTCTCTCCAAGGAGCCACAAATGGTACCTTGCCTCTTGATTATACTTCTCTAAAATCTAAGCCAACTAAATACTGAAAATCTATCCTAACTCTTTAAGACTTGGCAGCGTACAACTATTTTTCGTCTTGTCTGTCCATAGTATTATCTGACCATTGTAAAGGATGGATGTGAAACAGATGCTGAAAATGTTTTTAACTAAACCAAAAACATTCTGTTTTTGCTCTGTCAGATGAGTGCTTGAGAAAATAACAATCCTTTGTTTCATCAGTAATTAGGTCTTTCTTCTGATGGACACCAGTAATATGTATGTGTTTGGCTTGTCTCTAAAATAGCATGTAATTTAGCATTCTGCTGAAGCAAGAACGGGAAATGTACAGTTTAAACATCTAGTAATGCTTCTCAATTATTCCCGTAATGACACTGTCAGATGGCAAATTAAAGGAGAAGATGTGAGAAGGTAATTCTCCCTGTTCATTAATACCCACCAGTGCCAGCCAGCTTTGCTCTGGAAGCATTTAGACCTGCCAACCATCTGTGTGACAGTTATTGTTGTAGAACAGAAATAAAGAGTTTACTTGAAAACAAAACCATATACAGTCTTATTCTTTATTATGAAGATCATTTTGTAAAGTTGTGGTATCCTAAACTGCCACATACAAGAGAATAGCGCTTATACAACTAAAGAGTAGGCACCAAACGGTACCTGCAAACACCAACATCAAAATCTTTATCGATCGATTGTAGAAATGTTTGTGCATGGAGCCAATAAATGTGGTTCTTCAAGATGCACTCTTCTGCTAATGCATAATATATATACCAAGAGAGTTCGGAAAAGAGAAGGTGCTTCATAAGCTGAAGAAGATAACTGCTACTCTCTACAAATTACTAAATCAAAGAATTCTGTGACCTCTTCACCAAGAATCATTACAATTTGGCTTTCTTCAGTACAAAAGTACAACAACCCAAAATTGCCCCTTGACAATACCTGTTGGAGGGTTGGTGTAAAATATGCCATTGAGAAATATTAGGAAACCTATACAGAAAAAAAAAAATTGTAAAAAGTCAGTCCTACTTATTATAAATCAGTGACCAATGAAACCTGTAACAAGATTACTAAATTCCTGTAACAGAATGAGAGTAATTGTTTTCATTAACATAATGTGGCGTAATGGTGTAAATTGTTTCTATACGTCTTTTTTATAATGTAGATTACTACAATACTATATGCCTCCTTTTTGTTTATATTTTATGCTGTTTTCTACCTCCGATGGATTAAGTTCTGTATATGTTTGTTTTTATTGGTTGCTAATAAAAATAAATAAAAAAATAAAAAAAGAAGTCAATCCTAAATATTATAATAAAAAAATCAGCCCCTGAGGCGCTACATTTAGGGCAAGTGTCTAATATAGATAGGCCCATGTGAAAAGCTTTTAGGGGTTGACATAGCTTCTATGGAGAAGTAAAAGCAAAAATAAGCAGCTGGGAGGGTTTTCCAAGAATAACTCTGAATATTTGAGTAATGGAAATATTGGGAAAATGTTGCAACCCTACATTTTAAAGGACGAGGGCATACAAGATACTGCCATTCTCCCAAATTCCATAGGACTGTCTCTGGCTTACCTAAATTGAAGCATAAACCTATTTCAAATGATTTGGGGCTTTGAGGATCAGTCAGTTACGTGATGACATCATTTAGTTTCTACTTTTTGGTTATATTGCTAGGTTTATAATGAGTCAGATTTCTCTTAAAATGAAACTTCATTTTTTGCAATCGCACCTCCAGACTCGAGATTACAAACTAGAAGATTCCAGTGGACTTTAGTCAATGGGTCTACTAAGTAGATGGTTTGGATCTTTGCAGTTTGAATTAACTTAGTTGGTTATTTGGATTGTGTTATCCAGTGCTAGAATGGACTAATTTTCTCACTGAGATGCCACAGCTCTTATAGCTGCTGGAATTGGAATACCATGTCCTGCAAACACAGGGTTGAGCTTGGCAACAACGACAATAAAAGTTTTACCAGGAAATTTAAGGAGTGATAATTGTTTTAAAAAATAGTTAAAAATTTGCAAGAATGCTTACCTTTTTAAATGAAAGAAATGAATAGCTAACTTGTGCTATGGTAGCCCAGGTATGTCATAGAACAAAGTCTCTTTTTGGTTGCCCTATCTATCCTAAAAGACTTAGCAGATTCCCACCATATGTTCATTGTCCCTAGACATATCAAGTGAGCACATTATAATTCACACACATGCTTTGGAGTGCTGAAAGCTTTGATGAGCTCTGTGTATCATCTTTAGCATTTCAGATCTGCATCCTTTTGGGATTACAGTTCTATCCCTTGACATAAGTGGGTTATTAGTAATTGAGACTGAATGATGCAGGGGCCAAAATTCCTATCAGTTGACTGGTACTTGTTTTCTTCCATGTAGGCAATCATTTCTAATCCTTTCTAATTCAGCTTCTTATCTACATTCTGAATGACATGTGGATAACACATTTTGATTCTATATGTTGCTTGGGCTAAACTATGTTTAAATCAAAACAATTCTCTCCATTTTTACACTCCTTATGTAACTGTCCTTGGGATCTGGATTAGTTTCTCTCATATACGTTTGAGCCCCATCACATTATATCATTTATTTCTAAAGCCTCCGTAATATTCTTTGTAGTACTTTATACATTTGACCATGAAAAGGAAATGGAGCCCCTTGGACAAGTAAAATCAAAAGGTTTTTACCTTTCCCTATTCTATTAAAAATATACACTTAAAACATTGTTATCATGCTATCATGCAGCCACAACATCTAAAGACTGGTGAGTTTATAAATATTTTATATTATATATTTTACATATTATACATTTTCTTCTTGGTTTATGCAACAATAACATACTAAAAAGTCCAACTTATCCAGCATTGTCCTCTTCTCATCCATTTCTTTTCTGCAGTAGGTCCCTTTCTACTCCACCATCTTTGTCGTTGACATAATGGAAGCCAAGTGTCTGGTTCTTGTTGCCACAGCTCTGATAATTTGGTACAAGGAGAAAAATATTGCAGATTGTCATGGAAGATAAAAACTATCAGGTCCTGGGATATTTCACATAGGTATAGCAGAAGGTAGCAGGAAGGCAATGTGCGTGTCTCCTGTACCTTGGTGGGAATTGAGGAAGTGGAGGTAGTGAGGATGCATTTACAATAGTTTTTTGCTTCTCAAACTTTTTAACATAGGGGAACCCCTAAAATAACTTTCAGGTTTTCATCTGAACCCATACTATAAAAAATAAATTCACAGCTTACGGTACAAGAGCATGGTGATCAGTGGGAAGATTTACTCTTACATTGCTGGACATTTTGAAGAATGTCACCCTTAAAGAGAGCCAAAAAAAATCATTATTGTCACCTAAACTGACCTGAGAGGTGAAATTGGTAACCTCTGGAGGAACCTTAGGATTCCACAGAACCTTGGCTGAGAAACACTGCAAAAGAATGATAGAATTGACTGAATTGTAGTGACAAGTATGTATTAAAAACACAATTAGATAATGCCTGTGTGCTTTAATTCCATTTCTAGCTAGTCATATTATATTATTACCTAAGACTAAAACTAAAACTTTAACCTACTTCAAGCTAAATAAAGCTAATCCATACAGTTAGAAAGCTTGACTTGAATTGTATTAATCGTATTTATTCCTATTTATTAACAACAATGCATTCTTTAGCAGTTACCCAGCAGTCATATAAATGACTCTTACACCACATCCTTTAACTGGCTCTGAGCATGAACAATGTACACCATTGGCAGCTTTTCTTATTAGACAAAGCTAAATAAACTTTGGGCACGTTCGGTAAATATAATTAATGCACTGTGTACACTTTGCTCAGTCCGTGTTTTCTGAAGCAGCAGTTGCTTAGCAAAATTACCAAGTCAACAAAAATTCTAGCAGAGTTTATTATGAATTATCCTACTGCAGGGTGGAAGAATTTCCCTTAGATCCCGCAGAACACTCCAATTCAGAAACATGCCAAAGAGGTAATGGAGGGATTAATTCAACATTACGGGGAGGGCAGCAAATAAGTTACTGCACAGGATATCTTCATATTTATATTATAAATATTCTGAGGTGTATGCTAGTTAATATGATTATATGGTCCCATAAGGCATCCCATGAGTTATGGATATTGGGTACTTATGAGTTAGCTGTTCATGGATGGCAAAATATATAATATAAAACTCAGCAGAAAAAATGTACGTATTTATTAAATATAAATATAAAGTATATATATGTACAGTTAGATCCATAAATATTTGGACAGAGACAACTTTTTTCTAATTTTGGTTCTGTACATTACCACAATTATTTTAAATGAAACAACTTAGATGCAGTGGAACTGCAGACTTTCAGCTTTAATTCAGTGGATTGAACAAAAAAGATTGCATAAAAATGTGAGGAACTAAAGCCTTTTTTACACAATCACTTCATTTCAGGGGCTCAAAAGTAGTTGGACAAATTAAAAAGCTGAAAATAAAATGTTAATCTCTAATACTTGGTTGAAAACCCTTTGCTGGCAATGACAGCCTGTAGTCTTGAACTCATGGACATCACCAGATGCTGGGTTTACTCCTTTTTAATGTTCTGCCAGGCCTTTACTGCAGCGACTTTCAGTTGTTGTTTGTTTGTGGGCCTTTCTGTGCGAAGTTTAGTCTTCAACAAGTGAACTGCATGCTCAATTGGGTTCAGATCAGGTGACTGACTTGGCCATTGAAGACTATTCCACTTCTTTGCTTTACTAAATGCTGGGTTGCTTTGGCTGTATGTTTTGGGTCATTGTCCATCTGTATTATGAAAAGCCTCCCAGTCAATGTGACTGCATTTAGCTGGATTTGAGCAGACAGTATGTCTCTGAACACCTCAGAATTCATTCGGCTGCTTCTGTCCTGTGTCACATCATGGATAAACACTAGTGTCCCAGTGCCATGGCAGCCATGCACGCCCAATCCATCACACTGCCTCCGCCATGTTTTACAGATGATGTGCTATGCTTTGGATCATGAGCTGTTCCACGCTTCTCCATACTTTTTTCTTGCCATCATTCTGGTAAAGATTGATCTTGGTTTCATCTGTCCAAAGAATGTTTTTCCTAAAAGTGTGCTGTTTTTTTTTTTTTTTCTAGCAAAGTCTAATCTATCCGTTTTATTCTTGAGGCTTATGAGTGGCTTGCACCTTGCAGTGCACCCTCTGTATTCACTTTCATGCAGTCTTCTCTTTATGGTAGACTTGAATATCGATACGCCTACTTCCTGGAGAGAGTTGTTCACTTGGTTGGCTGTTGTGAAGGGGTTTCTCTTCACCATGGAAATGATTCTGCGATCATCCACCATTGTTGTCTTCCATGGACATCCAGGTCTTTTGGCATTGCTGGGTTCACCAGTGCTTTGTTTCTTTCTCATGATGTACCAAACTGTAGATTTTGCCACTCCTAATATTGTAGCAATTTCTCGGATGAGTTTTTTCTGTTTTTGCAGCTAAGGATGGCTTGTTTCACCTGCATGGAGAGCTCCTATGACCGCATGTTGTCTGTTCACAGCAAAATCTTCCACATACAAGCGACCCCCTCCCCCCCCAAATCAACTCCAGGCCTTTTATCTGCTTAATTCATAATGACAAAACAAAAGAATTGCCCACACCAGCCCATGAAATAGCCTTTGAGTCAATTGTCCAATTACTTTTGAGCCCCTGAAATCAAGTGATTGTGTAAAAAAAGGTTTTAGTTCTCACATTTGTATGCAATTCTTTTGATCAACCCACTGAATTAAAGCCGAAAGTCTGCAGTTCCACTGCATCGGAGTTGTTTCATTTAAAATTATTTGTGGTAATGTACAGAACCAAAATTAGAAAAAAGTTGTCTCTGTCCATTATTTATGGACCTAACTATATATATATATATATATATATATATATATATATATATATATATTTTATATATATATATATATATATATATATATATACAGAATCCCACATATCTGTAACCTCTAATCTATTTTTAAAATCGAACTACCTTGAAAATGGATGTATTCTGTAAAACGTTCAGTATTTATCAAGATTACTATAGTTTTTTTTTTTGTATAATATCTATCATGATTGTGCTTGTAACCATTATGCAGACCCTAAACTGTAATGTAAAAGTCAACTTTTACCCCCCCTCCCAAAAAAAAAACATAAGCCTAATATTTCATTAATTTTAACGTGTACTTTTGGCCTGACTCTTAGGGTTATATTTAACCAGCTTGGGCAGGATGTGGCAATATCACCAGTATTACATTTTTTTCTTCTGCTTTTATGTGTATTCACATTTACCACTTACACTGCCTTTTGAAGGTATTCGTTGCCCTCATTATTTGCCCTGATTTATTGCATTACAATCTGGAGTTAAAATGGATTTTTATGTCATTACATAACATTGAAGAAGTTGCAAAAATACACAGTGAAGATGGAAGTATCTGTCCACAGGATCACAGGTTTTATCGTCAGACAAAAGCAAGTTCCTAAAAAAAAAGATTAAAAAACGCAATGGAGTTGTGCAATGGAGACAATGGAGTTTGTCTAACATTAAGCAGTGGACAAAGCAAGTTTCTCTAATTAGATTGATTGAAGAAGACTGATATTTAACTTTTTGGCCATTATTGAAACACCCAGTATGGCAAAAACCTAAACTTCGCATTCCTTGGGAATACTATTCCTACAGTAAAGCATGGGGGTGGCAGCATCATGCTGTTGGGATGTTTTTTATTGGCAGGGGCAGAAAATCTGGTGAGGATTGAAGAAAATACCAATGGCACTAAATCCAGGGCAGATGATAAGGAAAGTATGTTTGCCAGGGATATGAGACTGGGACAAAGGGTAAACATCCAGCAGAACAATTACCCAAACAAACTACTAAAGCTACATACCAATATCCTGGTATGGCCTAGTCAAAGCCCAGACCTCAATCCAGTCGAGAATCTGTGTCATGACTTGAAATGTGTTCCTAGGTAATGCAATCCATTTACCTTGAAGGAGTTGAAGCAGATATGCCATGAGGAATGGTTGATTTCTAGTTGTTAGATGTGCTAAGCTAATCAAGACATACCCCAGGAGACTTGAAGCTGCAAAAGGTCTGCAAAGGCCTTTAAAATGGATTAACTTTAGGTGTTGGTGAAGACCTATAAGCACTTTTTGTTGTTTTTTCTTAAATATAGATTGAAACACAAAAATATATTTTGCTCCTTCAGTGAAGTGGGCATGTTGTGTAAATAAAACCATGCAAACCACCAAACGAAATGTAATTCCAGGTTGTAATGTAACAAAATAGGACAAACATCAAGTGGATGAATACTTTTTCAAGGCATTGTAAAAATTCAAAAAATGTATGTTGGCTTGCATTTAAAATACAGATAGATGTACTGAGAACCTTTTTAAGGATGTCTAGTTTCAAACAAAAGAAAATGGAAAAGTAATATTTAATTCCCACACGGCAATGCGTGAGCAATAATATGTATGACAAGATATTATCATCTAAAAATATACGTTTAATTCTAATGATGCGCTCTTCAGACATGGTGAGATGTTGATGCCTATCATGTTTTAATTTCTTCTCATATATACTGACAAAAACTAAAAGGATTCATGAAATTTAAATAACGTACATATTCGGATTTTCATATTTTACTTTGATGTCTTTCTTTTCTCTTAATTTAATGCAGCAACACAATTCCGATCGCCAAACAGCTGGCCTCTATTAAAGGTGGGTCTGATCCTCAAACAGATCATGTAACGTATGATACACGTTTAAAGCAACCTTTTAATGATAAAGTATTATTAACCTCTGATTCTACTTCTGATCACGCTAGTTTTTGGCTGTCTTGCTAATCAAATGGCTTCAGTATTTCAAGACTCAGTGGGCCTGATTTATTAAAGCTCTCCAAGGCTGGAGAGGACACACAGTAAAGCTGGGTGATCCAGCAAACCTGGATCAGAGCAAAAATGTAAAATCCAGATATTCCATTGACCAGCTGGCCAATTTAAAAGTCTTCCTTATTCCACAAAAAAATCCAACAACTATTTTTTATTGTCCAACAAAATGTAGTTCCATCTATCATCTTGATACAAAGGGATAAGTAGAGTTTTCCAGTTATATTCTACTTGAACCTAGGCAAGATAATAATTACTGAAATTCAAATTACTGAAATAACTCAAACCAACAAACTTATTAAAATGGACTGATATGGATACCCATCAAAATGCAAAGATATTTGTTTCAGTGGCATTATATGGCCTGGTCTAAAGTTACACTCTCCTTTTTTTTGTTCTTGGTGAAGAACCTGTGGATCAGGATACTAAGTAGAAATCAAAAATCAATTTTTGAGGTCTCCAGATTTTCGGATGTTCTGTGAATTCTATTAGGCTTAATTGGATATCACCAGTGTACTCCACTGCACATATATTCAAAATGTTCCATGCACGTAGAAAACTAGTAGATGGATATTTGGATCCTTTACTATTTCTTTCCAGGAAATTGACACTTAATGTAGGAACATGGCCTTCCTTCCCCCTTATTGATTACCAAATACGAAAGAATTGAATGGGAACAAGGAATCTGCACACAATAATCCCCTAAATCTAACCACAACTTATTCTGTAGTGTTAGAAGTAACAGCTGTTTAATTCCATTGAATATATAGACCTTTATGTTCTTCTACAATATTCTTGTTTAACAAAATGAATTAATAAATGAGATTACATAATACAAAAGCTTTTAATATCATTCCTGTTACCAAGTTCTTTTTGTTAAAGTCAACTTTCTGACAGATTTCATGAAATAATTATAGACTGAAGAAATCTAAAGAATAGCATGTTATCAGTCGACAGTTCCACTCAATCTCTAATGTCTCCCACCTAGCACTGGGAAAGGGCTCCGAGCTGGAGAAATCTGTGGCCACCATGGTGCTTGTTTATAATTCATATGCAGACAGCGACGGGAAGATAAGCAAGGCTGGTGCTAAAGATTTGCTGCATACACACTTCCAGAGCTTTATACAGGTAATATATTATTTAATTCCCATGTGTCAGTTGATATTAAATATAATATGTATGGGTTTTTTTCTGTTAAATCAATTCAATAGAGGCCCTCAAATTGATAAATTATGACTTTGCTAGCCACAGGCAGAAATTTAAGACCACTTCTTTGAGTATAAATCCAAGGAACAGACATAACCACCCTTGCAGTTGGGTTCCGCCACATTACATTGTTTAAATGCTTATTTTCATAAGGGTAACAATAAAACAAATTATATGTACCTCATCCCTAACCCCTGCAGAATTCTTTTACTTGCAGGACAAATACCCCGGAGGCTTTTTCCTTGGTTCCCTTTCAGTTTCTCTGATGTCGATATGTACAGTGCAAGATCTTGCTGTCATGCTTAGGGGGACAGGGCCACCAGCGAGTGCTATGGCTTGGACAAAAGTGGTGTGAGCCCTGAGAAAGGCCAAGCGCACAGTCTAAGTTCAGGGGCCAGTCTTCTCCAGAGTCTCTAGTGGTGAGGATGTTGCGCTGCTGGTTACCGCCAGGTTGCTGTCCTTGGGCACACCAGGGTGGGCAGGAAGATGTATGGAAGATGTATGGTGTGGTAGAAGAAATGTCAAGGGAGGCCAGGGGGAAAGCAGGGAGCAACCAAGAGAGGTCAGGTCACAAGCCAGGGGTCAAATATCAGGGATCCAGGAACAGACACCAGTGACACAGGGGCCATTGTAGACACAGGGAACACAGGTGACTCAGGAATATCCACAGACAGGAACACTGTCAAGATAATGGGCTGGAAACAACAGACTGGGCAACAAGGGGTTAAAGCAGAAGCGGGACAGAGGAAACACTAAATAACCAGCAGGTGTACAGGAACTAGCTCAACAGAACTAGGGGGCTCGGCACTAGTGGAGACACATTGCACGAACGCTGAGTGCTGTGTCTGAGCTAGCTAAATAGCCAGGAATGATTAAAAGGCTATTTACTGATTGGCCGGCGGGATGAGCAAAACGGATAAAACTTGAAAGAGCAGGCAAGCCCAGAGTCAGTACTGCCTGCATGTGCAGGAGAGATGCCTGTGCTATAGTGAGGAAGAGGTAAGTGTGACACTTGCATTGTACTGTAAGCGAGGACACTAACTGAGTATTTAAAGTGAACATGAATTTGCATTTTACAAGACTGGGTAATTGTAATATGTATATGTAATGTATATCTGTAAAAAAAATGTTAGTGTATAAATGTATAATGTCAGTTTTTTAAATATTTACTTATATCATAAATCTTACATCAGTAATATAAAAACACAATAATCACTTCGAAACAGCGGGTTCCCTGGCACTCCAGGTCAACAGCCTGAAGCAGACAGGTTACATGACCTGCAACAGCTGTGGGCACCGAGTTGTCATTCACCTTCACCAGAATCTCTGCTGACATCAGAGCCCCAGTGACTTGCAGCCATGGCCAGGGGACACATTATGTGCAATGGGAATCCTGTGGGACCAGCTGTGTCCAATGAAGCGGTATATTGAAACACTTCAGGTCAGCATTGTATGACTCCGATAGGACATTTTTATGATGAATCAGTTGCAAACTTTAACATTTAGGTCTACCCGACTCTTCAATAATGCTTTTTATCTAAATCTGACAAATTAACAATTAATGTTTCTATTGCTTTAAATATTAATGCCGTTTAGATCTGTAAATACAACCTATTGTGTCTTATTTTCTAAAACTGGGATTTACATTAAAAAGAAGCTTAGTGAATTTTTTATTTAGAAAATTGCTACAGCTGGAATAATAATTTGTTGGATAAAAATGTAATCATTCTGAACCCGAAACCATCCAAATTTTTAATCCATTTATGACACTATTATTTGATGGCACGCTGAAAATTGAGCCGTGCAGTCCGAGTTTTGTAGAACTATATATGAAACAGACACTTTGACAATAGGAAGTGTCATATATACATTATTAATCATGATTTGTAACCCTATAACCTCCAGCTGTCAATTTAATACAAGGAGACAATAGGGAGGACTAGAAGCGACAAAAGTTTTGGCAGCCCAGAAATTTACTTCTAATGTTCATGTAGATGCTTGGTTGATTGGGCAAAGTGTTGTCTATGCTTAGGCTTTGTACACATGTGAAATGATTCTCGCCCATTTGAACAATCTGGCTCATCTTGGGCGAGAATCCGGCATGTGTACAGCCATCGCTATATGTTGTTTATAGATCCATCCAGATGGTTCTAGAATGACCACCGGAGAACAGCAGCTGTACAAAACAATAGAGAAGAGTTGAGCGGAGTGCCGCTCACTCGTCCCCCCTCCATAGAACAGAACAGCGTTGTGTGTACAGAACTTGCTCGTTCAACTATCACTCTTTTGTCACTGCACACAATCATGAAAAATAATTTCCAGTGGCAAAAAATGAAAAGGGTATGCTGCCTTAGTCACCCCTAAACATTAATTGCTCTTCCTAAAGCTACATGCTGGTAAAGGCAGTCTGATGGGGTGGCATTATGCCATTTGTTTTGACTATGAGTGCAAGCACAGGAAAGACAGTGGAGTAAATCCAGATTTCTTATAATTGTTCTTCACCAGTTTCTTGCAAGGTCAAAGAATTGATAGTCATTGTTCCAGCCACCTGCTTCAGTTACCTTGCAACAATTGTAACAGCTATTGTTTTTAGTATTGTGTTCCTACAGGGGATTCTCAGTATACATCAGGATTGCTCTCCGGATATCCACTTGTATTTCGTTTTTGACACAATTTGAACATTTTGTGCTATTGAAATAAAAAATATTGCTATATTGCAATCCATGCATAATACCTGAGCTATTTACACCCTGTGGAAGTGAGTTTATGATAAGCCCTGCAGCATACTGAATTTTGCCTCCCAGCAAAGGTGACAATGCAAATCATATTGCGACAAGGGCACCTGTCAGGTGCATGTCAGCATAATACTAAACTGCAGCTCAAATTTTAGTAAATCCCTGTAGACAAAGTACAACAATGTAAGGAGAAACCTTTGAGCCTGTGTATTTAATAACAGACCTCTCCATTCCAACATGCCCACTGCGCCACTATGACTCATGTCATGTAGTTTCAAGTCAGTGCAAATTAAATTCATGTGAAACAAGAAACCCCTGTACATCAACCTTCATTTATATTTACAGCAGTAGATGCCGCGATGCAATACATCTACTGCCTCAATGAGTTACAAACTCAGCAACCATAAAAACATTAAATGGCCAAAAGGTTATAGACGTCTCTCTAAAATAATGAGTTCAGGTGTTTCCAGTAAATGGTATTTCCGCAAATAATGGTGATACAGCATGCAAAGACATTTTTGGATGTGCGCTTCTAACATGGGGCCTGTTTAATTAAAGCTCTCCAAACTGGAGACTATACACTATCATAGGTAAACCTGAGTGACCCAGCAAACCTGGAATAGATCTGGGCCAGGATTGGAAACATTTATTATTCAAGTAATAGCACATGATTTTTAGGAAATTCATTTTTTTAAATTCAAATTTTCTGTTCTAATATGATTGTGTCCAAAAGCCAAGTCCATAATGACATGGTTTTATGAGTTTGGGATTGATATGCTCAAGTAGCCTTTACAGAGCCTTCAAACCTTTTAAAAACATTTGGGATAACCTGGAATTCTATTTGCAAGTCATATTCTTGAGCATATATTTTTTAAATGTTTGAACAAAACAATTATTATCATTATTATTTCTTGGCCCTAACCATAATAAGGAAATAAATATATATATAAACCTTTATGCATTCCTTTTAAACATAGCAGTTGCTCTGTTTTCATTGCAGGGTCAAGATACTAAACCCAAGTACAAAGAATTAATGGAAGACTTGGAAAAAGACAGTGCGGGTCTTATTAACTTTGAAGACTTTATGGTGTTGCTGTTGAGTGTGTTGTTGATATCTGACCTCTTTATGGAAATTAGACAAACGAAGAACACCAAATAAATGATATGGCTCATATTAAGCCAGTGACATCATGGTGAAATCCTTGTGTATAATAATTTTTGATTCACGCCCCAAAATGATATGTTATCATAGTTGATAAACATCAATACTTGGAGTTGAGAAATTTAGGGCTTTATAAGCTTTATTTTTTAAGGGTATATGTTACAGTATGGACTCTGAATAAAGAATTCCTGAGAGTAAATTTGGGAGTATGGTTACCAGTTTATTTCACATGTGTCATATACCGTACTATAATTCTAGGTACTCCCTCAAGACTCCCTCAGGTATTCTTTTCCTGGGTTTCCAAGGCAGTGATTCTCAACCAGGGTTTTGTGGAACCCTAGGGTTCCTCCGGAGGTTGCTAGGGGTTTCTTGAGCAATGAGCAATTTGGGTAAGTTTAATCGGCACAATGATCTTTAAGACCTAAAAGTTATTTCCGAGGGTTCCTCATGTTCAATAAGTTAAAGCAGAATTAAACCCTCACAATAAAAAAAATGTGACCAGACAAGCTCTATATGCAAAAATACAACCTTACCTGTCTGATACACTCACCTGTCCTGGCTCTGTCGCAGGCACAGCCATCCTTGCCTGGTCCTCTTCTGGGTTCCCAACCTTTAGTTGGCTAGGACAGAATGAAGTCATTCTTTTGCATGCAGATGGAAACAGCCACAGGGGGTGCCCAGATACCTGACATACCCCAGCATCCTACACATAGTTTTAGAGATGCATGCATTAGCTATTTTAAACTTTTCAGAAATTGCATTAAACAATAAGTTCAAAAAGATTGCCATTTGCAAGTACTGGTGTTCAGAGGCAAGTTATTAGGCAGCAGTGCACCAAGTAGTAAATATACATGACCGCAGTCATGTACAGGAGGAAACCAAGTTTAAGTCTGTAGCCAGTCCATATAGTGACAATATTCAGATACTGACATTTCTTACAAGCTGGGGAGGAGCAGTGACCACACGCAAAGCTGAAGCCAATTATTTGTAACTTATCTTCAGTTGCACGGTAAGCAGAGGCATAGGAGCCCTTCCAGCCATGTATTAAATGCAATTGTTGAGTTTATTTAGTTACTTGAGAGCTATGTTGGTTGACAGTTGCTTGACAATTCACCTTTTCTTCTGTTTAAAAATCTATGCTACTTTTTTTTTTGAATTTCATGATTTTCCTGAGCCCCCTCATTGAATATACACCCAATAGCTGTCAGTTCTGGCATCTTACAGAAGGTATTTCTTAATGCCAAGGTGATTTATTCACTTCAAGCGAAAACAATGAAAGGAATCTGTGGGGAAGAAAGGTGAGAGAACTATACATTAGTCACCAAGATTCGTTATTTTGGAAGCATTTGCTGTCTTTTGCATTTGTCAGATAAGATTTAATTTTAAAGGCCAATTCCACCCAACAAATGTATTTTAGGTTTTGGCAGGTTTTAGTAATACAAATCATCTGGGTGCCTGATCATTTTTAAAGTGCACAACTAAAACTTTAGTTTCCCTTGGAATCATACCTAGCTGTTGATGAGGTAAACTTT
This sequence comes from Pyxicephalus adspersus, assembly GCF_032062135.1. Lineage (NCBI taxonomy): Eukaryota > Metazoa > Chordata > Amphibia > Anura > Pyxicephalidae > Pyxicephalus > Pyxicephalus adspersus. The sequence continues at coordinate 58,575,158 of NC_092865.1, read as the reverse complement.
GCTTTGGATTCAGATATCCATGACGTGAACAGATGTCTTATTTTGGTGGAGCAGATTATAATCCGAACTGAAGCAAGTTTAAGCAACACTAGTGTAGTTATAAAAAGGTTAAATATGGAACAGTGACGGGTTACTGGTGTTGTTCCACAAGGCTCAGTACTGTTTAGTTTTTTCTGTATGTCTCTGACTCAAAAAGTAATAAAGCCATTGGATCCACATGAACGCCAAAGAGCTGCCATTCTCATACGGTAAGATCATCAATGGCAGCTATACACTTCTTTACTACACATCTCTTGTTGAGCACCTGAGTATAGCATTCACATTATATGATGGTCATAAGTGACAAAAGAGTGCAAAAACATACATTAGGAAACTGTTATCCTTCTAAAACATTCGAGTGCACAGTCACAGTAGTAATTCCATTGGTCACATGGTCTTTGAAGGAGGAGGTCAACAGTGTTAAGACTGTCTGATTGGTCGGCTCTGCCTTAGAATGCAAAAAAAAGTCCATTAAGCAGACATGAAAAAATTCCCAATAATACATCACCCACCTAGCATTGAAAACTTTACTGTTCCCTTATTTTTGAAAACTTAGCCAGATTGACTAATGCTTTAAAATATGTTTTACCAAGTCTGGAACCAACAATACTTACTGTATAGGGATGACATTTGATGGCATTTTGGAACTTGAGCACCACAGTCAGGTCTTTTGTAAGACCATATGACATGGACACTTTGTCACTAAGAAGTGTCATATATACATTAATTAGCAAGGCATTTGACCCTGTAGCCTACAACAAAGAGACAATAGGCAGAATCAAAAGAGACAAAAGTCATGACAGGTATTGATGTTCATCAAGCTGCTCAATTACATACACATTCAGTAAAGGGTAATGAATTGAGCTTGGACCATGGCAGCAGTGGAATCTGCAGTCTACAGTCTCCTGGGTGTTTTTCACAAATACTCAGCCAAGGATGGAGACAATTTAAAACTGAACCGATCAGAACTTGCAACATTACTTGCCAATGAACTGCCCTGTTGTTATCGGGTGAGTATTGCTGTCTTTGCATGCAATATTTAAAGTCTTTAAGAACATATTGTTTGTTGCTTTCTAAACTGGGAGCCCCAGACACAAATATTACCTTTGGTCGTGGTTGCATGTCAATGCTAGAGAAAAGTGTGGACCAGTCGATTCCAACAAAAAATTATCAAAAAGAAAATGTAACCAGCTTTTCATAAAGCATGGTAATTGTAGCCTGATCTGACCATGCCATATGACACTAGATGCATTTAGAGTTGGTACACATGGAGATCTAGTAATAGTTATCCACATTCAACTGGACTTGTTTTAGTAATCTTGAAGACATTTCTACAGCTTGGACAACAGGATACTTTAATGGACATATTGTTCTATATTTGCAGCCCTCCGATCTACAATCCACAATATTTGAGTCCAACTGGTCTACCCATTGCTTTTAAAGCATTTTGAAACTTGTTTTAAGAAATATGTTGCAGCTCAGAAGTCCTTGGTGTTCAATTTGTTTTATTTTTCAGAGACAAGAATATTCTCAGAAAATGTTTTATTTTATGTCCTTGTCACATCATAAGAGCTGTAAGAACAATCATATCTTTCTTGGTAAACCTTAGTTGTATCAATTACCAGTCAATGGAGAAGGCAGAGAAGTTCAGTCTTTATGACCATGGTTGCTCCCTATAGATAAATGGCATAAATATGAAGGGACATGAAGTGTGGTATGTGCAGGATCACCAGATAAAGCAAATATATCTTTGCACCATTCCTACTGCAATGGTTTCAATAATAATACAATTTTTGTAAGATTTAAGATGCTATGCTATATGCTATAGCTATATTATTGCTATAGCTATATATATATGCTATATTATTTCACACTCTTACTTTCAGGATGATGCAATGGCAATATTGGATTTGGATGGTGATGGTCAGGTTGACTTCATGGAATTCACTGAATTTATAACAGACATCACCACAGAGCTCCAGGACATGTACCTGGATAGTGTCCAGAAATACAGAAGGTAAATGTATCTGCTAAACCTGACCATGTATTTTCCAATTTCCACTTTCACGAATAGAGGCAACTGCATGTCTCATTTCATATCCATTGGGTTGTTTCTCATTACGGAATTGTGGGTAGAACCCTAATTAGGTCAAATAATGTCAGGATTACTCTTTCTAATTGTGTCTCCTACTTACATTTATGCAGAAAATTCCTCATTCCTTCAGATCTAAGATTGCAAAGAACTATAAACCTACGTCCACTCAACAGTGCATAGATGAGTCCCATTGTAAATAAGACCACACCTGTTGTATTCTGCTATACACCAGAGAAGGAGGACTTGGCATGCCACGGCTTGGTTGTCAATTACAAAAGGAAAGTCATTATAGGTCTATTATCCAGTCACACTGTTGCTGTGGTGCTAAAGCTTTTAGCTTGTAAATCTTTAAGACATACTTATGTTTCCCATCAGGCCATAAATGATTCAGATGAACATGAACTGGAATTGGATGGCATTTGTGACACACTGGCTCTTAGCAAACACAATTATAACTGCAATTTGTGCAAACATTTTATTGGAATATTTAGGTAGGCAAATAGTTTTTTTGGGTAACTACACTAAATAAACTGAAAGATGATTTTGTAGATAAATGAAGCACTTTTATATTTTTTCTTTTATGGGACTCTTTCATAAAAATGTTTTACTTTGCTCCAAAAAGTATCTCCAGAGCGAGTTTTTCGCTAAAAAGATACAGGGTCACAGCACCTGAGAATGAAGGTTTTATGATCCCTATGTATTTGATTCCATGATTACTGCTGAAGCAACTTGGTCTGATGTAAAGTACTGAACTAGTAAGAGTTTGCCAGAGGTCCAGAGAAGCAGCAGCAGAGATGCAGGACATAAGGTTGTCTCCAAGGGCAATGATAGGTAACAGAATCAAAAGACAGGTTGTGTGGTCTGGTAAGCCAAAAATCAGAAGATAGAACACATCCAAGTACAAGTCTAGGGCATAAAATGTGCAGAATATTTGAAAGATAAAAGCAAAAGGGAAAAAACAGGTTACACAAAGACAAAATACAAGATGGTGCATTATCAGGGTTCAATTTTAGGCTGGGTCATGATGGAACTGTAAATGATTATCAACTAATGCCCTAGGCTAGGTACACACGTGCATTTATTGTCGTTAGAGAATGAACGATTGAGGATTGATCAACGATTTATTCACAATTATTTTGAATGATCATATAGTGCACGATTCTGTATATGCTGAAACAATATGATTGTTCAAATATAATCCACCAATAATGTACACACAATAGATATGATCCAGGAAATGACGTATACCGGAGAAAGTGTATTGCAGAAGAATCAACAATCACTGAACGACCGTACACACAACAGATAGCAAACAATCGGCGCCCAGATCAGATCCACCGGGGCGGTCGTTCGTTTCCAGAGACATTCCTGGCTTTAATTGTTCGTTTCCAACAACAATTATTGCACGTGTGTACGTAGCCTTAGAGGCTTACTGGTACACACACCATTTATGCAGATTATACTGCTGAAGGGACCTAGGAGCCCTTCTGCTATCACATAGACACCTGCAATGTAAAAATGCATTCTTTCCAGTAACTCCTAAGGAGAATTGTTCCCAATGACCCCCAAAGATATTTTCCTCTCCCAATGAATACCAATAGAAAATGGCTCTCTCCCAATAAATACCAATGGAAAATAGCTCTCTCCCAATGAATACCAATGGAAAATTGCTCTTCTTCCCTGAATGCCAGAAAGTCAACTGAATTTCATTATCTGCTGATGATATTGTAATGTGTACAATCTCAGCATAGTAAATCCTGCATTCCAGGGACCTCCTTTCTCTGCTCTGCCCCCAGCCACCTCTTCTTGTTGTGTGGTTTCATTACATGTAACTTACTGCAAAGCTTACCGGGAGCCCTAGAACTTGTATTCAGCCTGGTGAATGGACGATAGCTGCTTTCAGAGTAGAATTAACAAGTCATCTTATCTAGGTATGAAGCCTAATAATAAATTCCCATTGCATGACATATAATATTGATGGTCTAAATAACTAGATTAAGCCCTCATTAGGTAGAATTACAGCACAGAGGGAACATGAAGATTTGGCATGATGATTTAGGAATTTTCACTGAAGGATTATGGATGAGGTTCAGATTAATTAAAAGACAAATTCATTATGGAGCTTCATGGACTTTTTCTTCATGTGTAGATTTTTACCAAGTACTCCAGCTTCCTTCTACAACAAATGCAAGCTGGTAGTTTATTATACTCCAATCAGATAAGTAATCCTAATGTGTGGCTCTGTAGGATCGGTCAAACACTTGACAGTAAGCAAGAACTGATATGAATATTTCCATAGGTTCTCTGCTGCAGAATTCACGGCTCTATATAAATGAATTATGTATAACAACAAAATTAGAAGATATAACAAACAGAATAAGTTTTAGGGCTATGGAAATGCATGTCTCAGACTTGGCATCCTTTAAAGTTCTCATCAGAATCACCAGGGTTTTGGTGACATTTGAAACTCAGTGGCTCAGCTTTTCCTTTGTAATTGTATTTGATAGAATGCTGCTCCCTATTAATCTGAAAACTCATTTGCAGTCCTTGGACTCATTTCAATAAAGTGTCTGCTCAGTGGATAATTGACTTGTCATGAAGAATATGTTTCAAATGTAAAAAACAAGTCTGTCACGGACACACAAAATAGAACATGAGACCTATGCTTTACCTATATTATTATAGACATTTTAGTACGTATTCAATTCAGATGAGATCAGATCAAATGTTTGTCTGGATTATACCAGTTATTGCATTTACAGGCTACAGCTACGGGGAAATCTTTAATTGGATTAAGGCGACCCAGTTGGCTAGGTTCTAGGGTATGCTCCTGACACCCATTGGATACAGTAGGCAGCCACTTGGATGAGTTGTTAAACTTTAACATTCCAAACAAGTGTATTTGAATGTGTCTACTACTAGCAATATTATGACCTGAATGGGGAAAGAACACATTCACAAACATATGTCTAAATGGATAAAGCATAGTAAAGGTAAAGGTATGAAAATCTATTATTCATTCATGATTGGACCTTGAAATGCAAAAGCCCTGATAGCAAGGATCAAACCATTTTAATTCCTCAGCATTTTTCAAATGCTTAATATTCCAAATATTTTGAAACATGCCTATTCCACAGATAACACAAAGCACTCAACCCAATCTATAACATTAAGGGTAGGTTTAGACCTACAGCACTAAATGTTACCATTTGCTTCAGCTGCCACTGCAGTGCTGATTATTAAAGATCCAGAATTTACAAATATGACAGTGTGTGCCCATTGCCACCTGCACTTATTCTTTTTTGGGCTGCCATCAATCTGAACATAGCCTAACATATGGACTATTTTAGTGGGTCCCATAAGTGTAGCAATGAAGTAAATGATGAGAAACACCCTAAGTTTGCATTGATGCATAAAAATATATTGTTACAATTATGATATTGTTACAGCGTATTCATTTATGATGCCAGTTTGCAGTTTTTATTTGAGCAGGAGCTGCAACATAACACCCAATGGGACCCAATGGTACCAAGGGATGTACCCTTTTATAAATCCTGTCTGTATAAAATGTCCTATTCAAAACTCAATAGAATGCAAACGTTCTTCCCTCATCAATGCCTACTTATAGTTCCTATAATATCCTACTGGTTCAGCAGCTAGAAGAATAGAAAATACCCGGTACTCTTGGGTATGAAACAGCATGTGATTTAATCCATGTAACAGTGCTGGGCTATTCACCATGCCCTTGAAAAGATAAGGCTTGCATACTTCAAAGAGTACATAGGGCATTAGGCCAAAAAAGGCAAAGAGGGAAATAAATAAACATGTTACATTGCATGCATGGTCAAAGAACAGGTTCACTTGAAGGATTTGCTATTCCAGTAGTTACGCACATAGCAGTGGCATGCAGTTATCTTATAAAAGTTGTGCTGTCAATTTTCTGCTTTGCAGGCTCCAAATTTTCTTGAAAACTGTATTTTATTTAAAAAGCGACACGGGTGGATGAGTTCAGTAGGGGAGCGGCCTCCTATCTCTTCTGTAATTACTGGTCATGAGGTTAATGTGGATCATAATGATCAGTACTTACAAGTTACAATGAAATATTCTTAGCAGATGAGTTTTTTTTATAGAATCACTACAGGGAGAATCTCCAGATGTGAGCCTTAAAATGTGTTGAATTTTACACCATCTAATTAGGGATCTATAAATTTCTCCTTTTCGCAAAGCAGAGCATACAACCTCAATGTCATCTTTGGAAGTTGGTCAACCTTGGGAAATTGGTTTCTTCTGAAAGATGTTTGTAACTGTTGTCTGACCCACCTGTGGCTGCAATTTGTTCTGTAACTTCAATGTAACATTATTACATTTTTTCACAGTCCTCAAAAGTAGGAATGACCAAAATTAAGAACTTTCAGCTCCTTTAAATTTTAAGTAAAACTGAAAAATTTGGGTAAAATTTAGTCCATTTTGCAAAACTGAAAAAGGCGAAATTAAGGTGGAGTTTAGGGTTTACTAAAAGAAAAAGCGTCCCATAAGACAATTCTGCTAATATGGCAAATATGTACTGTATGCATGAACGAATACCCTAAGTGTACCTGAATAAGTTCATTCACAGCATTTAAAAGCCTAGAAAAAATGGGGGTATCTGTGTCTCTGAAATGTGTTGGCTGCAGAATAGATTAAACATTTTTGGACTCTGTGACTATGGAGCTCACACTGCTTCTCTACACATTGGACTTTTCCCATAATCCCTGCCGGGGGTACTGCTATGCATGTAAATAACATCATCTAAGCTAGTCGGCTTTATTTTTTGAATAAGTCACTCATATTATCTGGTGTATACAACAAGTCATCCAGCACCTCCTATATATGTACACAGATAAGCAAATCATGGAGGCTGCCATTGCTCACCATTTCCAATATACAAATGGTCTCCCATGGAAGGGCTGGAGGACCCACCAGTTGACCCCATGCACCATAGGTGTAGCAAGCACTGAGCACCCAAGGCGTGTGTTCTGCACCTTCTAATTCTAAACATGGTCCTGTACAAGTCCTTTTCCACAGAAAACCTAAATGAAGTTCTAACCTCTTCCTACTGGAGCCCAAAAGTAATATTGAGAGTTTTGCTATTTAACTGTCATTTATTGCTATGGGTAAAACTTAACATATTTTTAAAAAATGATTATTTTGAGTTGTCTGTTTACTACAAGTTTTTAAGTTTCATTTTTTTTTCTTTCAGCCCTCCCAAGTTTGGGGCCAAGACTCAAGCAGAAAAGGCGATTGTTGCCCTGATAAAGGTCTTCCATAAGTATGCTGGTAAGGGAGGTAATCCCCTCTGCCTGGAGACAAAGGAGCTTAGGCAACTACTAAGGAAAGAGATGCCAACACTACATTCTGTAAGAATAATAAACCTATTATTACTATAATATGCCAAGCTAATGTTCAGCAAAAGATACCATGCTTTTATTTACCATGGCCAATTTTATTTTTATAGATCCTCCAGTCAAAAAATTAAAAAAACTTTAAAAAAATGGCCATTTTTACAAAGATATTTCTCCTGTGTATAGCAAACCCTTGTTTTTTTATTTTATTTTTTAGCTGCTTTTGTCTAAATAAAGCCATTTTTTCAAAGACTGTACATTGTTTTACTGTGCAGTCACTACCTCAACCCTTGATACATGCCTGGACTCTTTGGGCCTGATTTATCCAAACTCTTCAAGACTGGAGAAGATAGACTATCGTGGGAGAACCTGGGTGATCCAACAAACTGGAATGGATCTGGTCCCGGATTTAAACATTTGTCAGCTAAAAGCAAATTCGTTTGGAGAAATTCATTTAAGGTTTGCTGAATCATCAAGGTTCTCCATGATAGTCTATCTTCTCCAGTCTTTGAGGCCCTTTGTGTTCTTTCTACCCTTGAGACTAACCAAGCTCTCAGTTAAAATCTATGGATAGACTACACAGTTGTTTTTGATGCAGGTATGCCTATTGGTAGATTAGCGATCACCTCTTGTAACAATCAGGAACTATTACAATGTACATTTCCCATCACATGTTTCTCCATAACCATGAGCACCAAGATAATTACCAACACACAGTAATACAAAGTTTTGGGGGTCTCCATTCTTCCTCATTTTATCTAATAGTTAAAAAAATTGGCAACAGATGCATTAATTTATTGGGAAAATGGGTGATGACAGAGCAAGTCTCTCTGGAAACTCTTCTTTGGGTCTTATAATAGTAGCCTGCACAGCCACTTCTATTGTGGGCCTTTTATAGCTTTACAAAGGATGCAGAATGCAGATGAAATAATATATAATATAAAAACTAAAACAAATCACTTAAAATAAAGTTCAAAAATCTTGTTTATTCGTGTAAATACTGTGCATGTGTTTTAGGTTAAAAATTTTTTAAAAGGGTTCAAGCATTTCCTAACAGCTAAAAACAGCCACAATACATTAAGCCAGGCTTAGGATAAAACTGTGTTTCACTTGCCAGAGATGTGTAAGTGGTAAGGTCACAGCTCAAACTATAATTGTATATCTTTAGCTATGTGTATTTTAATTTGCATTTGTTAAATGAGTGATATGTGGGTTGTCTTTGCTGTAATGATACTTAATTGGCTCTTGCTGGCTTTCAGCTTTCATAGGTATGGAATTAGCACATTGTAAGTGAAAGTCAGAATTTGTTATCTACATACATGCTACATACCTGTTTCAGATCTTTGAAGTCAAAGACATGACAGTCAGACATTTAGCATATTTAGAAAGAAGCTTAGCAATTACTTCTTACTTGTGTATGTAAAATCATCTGTCATGTGCTGTCATCTGTTATATGCCATCATATCATGTGTCATCATTTGTCATATGATATCATCAGTCATCATGGTCGATGTTTGACTCAAATCATAATTATGGAATTAATTTATAATTTATACCAAAACTTTCATCTGTACTGCATCTAAAATATGTCAGACAAACTCATTCCATTCCATTGCTGGAAAGTAATAAATCCAGAGTCAATATCCAGTGTTTTATAAAATGATATTTTGTGCGGTATTTTCAGAAAACAAACACTGATTACCATTAAACATTGCAAATGATATATTGGATTAAGTTATTACTAATGATATACTGGATGAGATTAATCTGTAGATCTTCTATTATTTATGTAGGAAATTTGGGGTCTGAGTAATTAATCTGCCAATGAATAAAATTTAGTTTTGTAAAATGTAAATGACTGATGGCTTTGCCAAAGCCTAAATTTAATTAGTCAAAGACAAAATCTGCAAGCCTGATCATAATTTTACCATGTTTCCTAAACTTTTTTTGTTTTTATAGAGAATAAAGGGACACTGCAATCAGGATATGTCTAATAATAGGGCAATGTACTATATTTTGTACAGCCTCCAATAAAGAATTCTTTATTTTCTTTTAAAGCTTAAAGTGCCAGTAGAATCTTTAGCATTTGACACTTCTCTGGCTGCTTCTTCACCACTGTGTTCCAGAATCATTGAACAGACACGCATGGAATATAGCATGTAGGAGGAGAAACCACATTGAGCAATAAGGTGCTGCAGGCATCTGACACACTTCATATTTTGAACTTTCTAACTATTTGGTTAGCCCTGCCTACTGGACTAGAGAACTCTTTTTATTTTCTGATCTTTTTTAGTTCAGGAGAGATCCAAAAACAGGACATTTTAGGAAGGATTGAGTAAAAGGTGGATTAGTTTTCAGAAAAGAGACTATCCTACCCAAATGTGGGACAGTTGGAAGTTATCCATCCAGTTTGGTTTTCCATGGACCAAAATGTGGCAACCCTTGGACCGGTTGTCAGCAGCTCTCATTTCTGCATCCTGTGCTAGGCCATCCATTGTATGTTTGAATATGGATACTCCATCTCCATTTTTGGATCTCTGAGTCTCAACTCAGAGGAGGTTGCGTACCTTAGCAAAATACACATTTCCTAAAGCCATAGGGTCTGATGGAGAGGATACAATTTCATCAGTGAAGCTGAGTGATCCAGCAAACCTGGAATACATATGGTCCAAGATTTAAAACATGTTCATAGCAAACATAGCAAATAGCAAATGACTTTGAAGAAATCCTTTACAGGCTTGCTGGATCACTCAGCTTCACTGATGAAAGTGTATCCTCTCCAGCTCTTGAGAGCTTTAATAAATCAGGTCCCATGTCTCCTTAAAAAGGAATGCAAATCAGAAATGCATATATGTGAGCTTTCCCATCTCAAACTTGTCATTCCATTCACATTTTATGATTTTGCAGACACTAGCAGGATTTTTTTGTGGAAGTGTTTTATTTCCTATTAACCTTACTATTGTATTCTTTTTTTGCTAAAGTGTTTAGAAAGCAACAGTCAGTTCAAAGAAATTCTCCAAAACATGGACAGGAGGCGTCCAGGTCAAGTTGACTTCAAAGAGTTCATGTCCCTCGTGGCAAACTTTGCAGTAGCCGTGGAGTGTTCCTTTGTTAACTAGCCTGGATCAGATGATGACTATTGAACCTCAGTTGCAAATGAGTGTCTCCTGTCTGAGTGTTTTCAATCTGGATTTGAAATATTCAATTGTGTGCAGGGGAATTTAGAAAAAAGGGTGTCCTCCTTCAAAAGAACCGTCTGTATTTATGGTCATGACCAGTGACCATGGAATCTAAAAATGGCCCTGGGAATGAATGGACGTCCAAAAACAAATGCACTTCTCATATTAAAATCAGATACTCAGTGTGAAATAACGAGTGAGACTGTTGTGACTTTAATATGCAATGTTATAGTTATAATTATGTTATTTAATAAGACTTTTTGGCACAGAATTTTATTAGACCTGTATATAACTTTATTAGCCCAATATTTTCTGTATATGTAATTGATGTAATATTGGCACAATATTTCTTTTGTCATTTTAAAAAATATTATTAGAATATATACAAACATTCTACCAAGTAGCCTCACTGTAAATCAGCTTGGTAGGACCTATGTTTATTTATGTAGATGGTCCATTGTTCTTTCTTATGGCTAAAGCGTATGCAACTATATCTTCTGAATATTATTTATGGTTCCCCCAAAACTGTGCTGCCTAACGCCCTCAGCCTAAAGGTATGTACAGGTAGTAGATTTTTATCACCAAAGACGGATATTTGTGATGCCTTCTCTGCTCAGCTTCTCTCCTCTCTCCATAAACCAGTAATCCAGAAGCCGATCCGTATGGCAATGGTTTATAAGAAAGAATTACCCAAAATGATCTCTAACGGTTGTTTCGAGCAACAGTCCTTAAGTGTCTGTACATTATAGTATTCAATATGGGCCTACATGGCTCTTGTATTGAGACATCTGTTTTGCCTAAGCTTTAAACTTTTTTACTATGTAAAACTCAACAAACAATTTGGGTTATACATAGAATTAAAGAAAAAGAAGAGAGGAGGGGGGCAGACAAAAACTTGACAGGAGCGCTAAACCCCTCCACCCACTCCTAAATACCACGAAAAGGATTTCACTTTATGAACCCAGTATTTAATGGCAGCTTCCATGTTTCAACCCAACAAGTTCCCTTTATATGCAGTCTCCACATTTCTACTATTTTCTACAATTAAATTGGTGAAAGGTTAAAGAAAAAATCAGGTTTTAACTTTGCCATATTTTATCATTTTTTAAGATATAAATATAAAAAAAAAAGTATCCAGAAGACATAAAGTTTTCTCCAAATGATAAAGCCGTGTGCGTTACAGAAGGAACTTTTATGATACAAAGACTTCAAAAGCCTTTTGTGTGATAATAAAGATTGTAATATTTTATTTAATCTATATTTATAGGCTGTTTCAGGCTTTTTATGATTCACGTTAGGAGCTTTAGAAAACAAACAATTATTTTGTATTATGAAGAAATCTCGGAAAAGGGCTTCAATGATTTACAATTAATGTAGCATGCTGGAAAAGTGTAATATGAAAGGAGCCATAGCTGTGCCAGTGTATCCCCCATATTATGCATTTTTATATACCTACAATGTATTTTATTTGTTTATGGTATGCTTTGGAAATTTGTTCTACTATGTTATATTTTGGTCAGTTAAAATTGTTCACTTTTTGCCCAATTCAAGCCAAAATCATTTATCTTGTTTAGGATGGAGCAGGTAAAGTTTTAAAGAAAACTAAACCCAGTTTATACTTACCTGTACCCATTCTATCACAGGTGCTGCCAACTTCTTCCTTCTTCTCATTTTTATTTCGGATCTTTATTCATTGTGATTGGCCAGGCCTGGAAGGTGTAACTCCCACGTAGGCATTCAGTCCCAGCAGCCGGAAAGGAAGCCGGGGATCCAACACATGCACAGCTCACAACTGGAGAAGGTGTCTTGGGGTACACTTTTGTAAAATGTACCTTTTATTCCTCCTCCACCTTCCCAACACAACTCCCAGCTGTAACTCATTCGAAAGGACTGTCTCTCTTTCAATAGTGATGGGCAAATCTGCTTGGGTTTTGTTCCTTCCAAGTTTGCCAAACCTGGTTCAAGCTGAAGACAAATGGCCTTTTAGTTTAACAGGTTAAAGGCTGTAGGGGCACAACCTCATTAGGGTATGGGGGTAGCCCTGTAAAACCATCAGCTAAAGGGAATGTTGTCTTGTGTGTACCATAATGACATCCTCACAAACAATGAATACCTTGATGCTTTTGGCCATCAGGAAAAGTTTTCTTATTTTTATAATCTTTCATGTGACCACTCTGATGCAGACAAACAAGCAACATTAATCTTGTTTATTTATTCAAATTAAAAATCGAATTCAGTCAATTGTAATTGATGGTTAAATATCTAAAATCAGTGCAATTACTAAAAGCCACACCATTTATATGATTGGACTCCAGAGCTTGAAAAATTCTTCCTTTAAATATTAAGGTAGGGAAAAATAATTACAGCAGCGTTGTTTTTACTTAGTAATTAGTGGAATTGACACAGTTAATGAATAACTTATGGGTAATATATCCCCCCTCTGCAGTCTCCTTGAACAGACCTCATTCATAAAGATGGATCGTGGTTAAATATCAAAAGGAAAGTATTGCTTAGAAGATGAATATATTATTGGGCTCTATGAGGGATTTGTGAATTATTTACAGCAGTACATTCACATCCCTAGCAGAGGGTATATGTGATGATGTATTATAGGCATCAAACTGATCATTACATTAAAAGAAAAAAATTAGAAACTTAAAGGGTTAGTCTATTCAGAACTAATATTTCAGATAGTTGTATACAGTTTTCATATGTCTCTTGGGGACTCCTGTAACTAAATCTTTTTCTTGAGCTCTTGCAACAGTAATCCAGATTTCCTACAACATTAATTTGAGTTTCAGCATAGACACTGTCATCATCAAAGCAGTATTTTTTAGTTCTAGAAACTTGATTAAGTGTTAAGAACTTCCATGAGGGGTTGCAAAGTATATGCCAGGCTAGAAACTTTTTTCTTCCAGTTTTGGATAGAGTCAGGGTATGTACAGGCTGGCCATGAGGTTGCTGTGCAGTTACCCCATCTTGGGGGAGACGCTAAGTAGTATCCCCCCACGGCAGCCTCAAAGAGAATGAAAAGGAGAAGAAATGAGTAGTACAGTGCTGCTCACTGCCACCAGTTGTCAAATGTGTAGACACTGGTCCTTTAACGACCAGCAATGTTGTACGAGTACAATGTGCCAGCTGCCAGGAACCACACTGTATTGCCCGATACTGGCACAGGTCTGAACTTGACCTTATTAGTATTCAACCTCCATTTTTCACTTCCCCTTTTCTCCATTCCCCAATGGTCCTCTAATATGCATAGAGTGGTGCTATAGTGATGACATCAACACCATTTACACATAGAATGAAGGGCACTGAATGAATCCCCCTTCAGGGTTGAGTCCCTGGCACCCAATCTTTTAGTAATGATATGTCCCCAGTTCCAGGCTAAATGATGATAGTTTTATTCTACTTGGAGGACTAAGACCAACCTATTATGTCTTCCAGGCCTTGCTAATCAAAGTGGCTGAAGATCAAAACCAGAAAAAAAGGAAGAAAGCGATGGTGCCTGATGATGAATTGTGGACAGCTGAGTATATTTTAAAAATTGCAATCAGGCAGGTACGGTTATCAACAAACCTGCCTGTGTACTTTTTTTAAAGAGCTTAGTTTTGCTTTAAGGATAACTGAGTGGAACTAAAATCATTGGCTCATTTCTGATCTAATCTGGTGGGATGGTTAATTGGATGTGACCATGGGACACCCAAAGTAGGAAGAACAACAGATGCAGGACTTTAACATCCCAGGATCCCTGCTTAACTGTTGAAACCATGTGTCTACATTGGAAGGAAGGGCTTGTAGTCACAGGAAGTAGGTGATGAACAATTGTATGACCCCAGACTGTTCGGAGAAAAGTAAAAAACATGAGAGGTCAGGGCTCTGTATATAGGTAAACAGCTACAGCAAAGCCCAATTACACAATGTGTGTCTGAATTTGTAAAGTTATTACTGATAATTTACACTAACCAATACTATTGTATTAAGCCTTTGAGTCATTTAATTTTTGGTTTAATTGAGTTTTAAATTTAAAAAAAGCACACATAAAGCATAATTAAATATTGGAAGTGAAAGTCTCTTCTTAAGTGACATTAACAGCTGGAACGGTAGGGAGATTAGACGGCAGGGCTTCTGAAACTGTTGAGATGTCTGTAAGTTTCACCTTACTATCTTTGGCTTGCTCAGACTTCCAGCGTCTTGCTCCAGACTTGTTGTTGTACTCATACGTGTTCCCTGTCACTAACAGAGGAGCAGAGTTCGTTATAGATGGTGATAGGAAAAGATCATTACATTTTTAATAAGACCCTATCAACTCCTTAAATTAAATCCAAAATGAAGCCCCTGCAAAATAAAAGGTAATATACACACTGACATGCATGAATCAGCTAGAACAAGAAGTGCCCAACGAGGGCACAAAAACAAAATAGACATTCTAGTATTTGGACTTATGGGTGATCACTGAACAGACACCCTATGTGAGAAAGAAAGATGTTGAATTATTTCCTGGACAACTGTTTCTAATAGAATGTTGGAATTATTGCAGTACAAACTTTTTTTTAGGATTTACCTGGATCAACAGCTTCACCATGGAAAACAGGCTCATACGTTGTAGTTTCCTTTTATAAAAAAGAAAAAGTTGGGTTTGCATTTGTTCTATGTACAGCCATCTTTTCCCCACACTTAGAGACCAATGTAGAAAATTGGTATCAGATACATAATGGCCATTGGTCCCAATTTTCTCTGCAGAGACAATTCTCAGCATGTATAGGACCAGTGTATAGAGCCAGATCATTTACAAGGTGCCCTGTCCAGGAGTCCAGGACCCAGTGGATATCTTGGGGTCCCAGCTACCATCCTTATGCGTCTACAGTTACCTAGACTGATATTTGGCAAGCACACAAGGAAGAATGTATCAGTGGGCAGTTGGTGTCTAATAGAATCATGCTGGTACAGACAGATGGGGATGACTTCTCTCTGTCCATTACAATCTTTGATTTTTATGCAATTTAATGGATGGGGCAAAGTTTCTTCTTTACCTAGAGCCCTATTCTGCCAAAATCTATCTGTGGACATCCTTAAGCTAATGTGATAGCACATAACATAGATAAATGATGCAAGTGATTTGCATTCAGAATGATCTCACTTGTCTCTCTACAAAAATAGCAAAGCATATTGAATTTTTAGTTTGATACTCTAAGGAAAACATGTTTTGGTTATCATGGGAGGTGAAGGAATATTCCCTTGGTTTGAACAAATGTTCTTCTACTTTTTGTTTATGGAACAGGAAATGAATAGAGATCTACCTTGACAGAGGTCTCATCCATTTTCTACTCTATCCAAAACTATCCAGAAAGAGAATCAAACATTCAGTGGGAATCTTGCAGGTCTATATGTTTCAAGGCAGTAATAAATTACCACCAGGAAATGTTTGAGGCAATGTCAAATTCCCTGTTTTATAAATAGGGTCTTTTAACTCTAATATTAAATACTAATAATGATGATGATATTAAAAATCAAAATAGTAATGACAAAACTATTAGTAGGAATAATATTAACAAGTAAAATCTAACAAATCTTTATATGACATAAAGATGTCAACACAAAGATGTAAAGATGATAACACAATTACTCACTGTGATTGTTTCAACTTTCTCCTTTTTGGTTCCTAATGTTACAACACAAGATAAAAAAAATGGTTAACAACAACGTTTTACAAAACTGGTAAACAAACTAAAATAAAACAAAATAAAAAAAATAAAAACATCAACAGATACTGCTTATGGAGAAATATAATAACAACCTGGTATGGAAGGGAAAGGTTCAGCATTATTAGGAGGAGGTTTGAAATATTACAGGTAATCCCTGGGTTACATAAGAGATAGGGACTGCACTTTTGTTCTTAAGTTGAATTTGTATGTACCGGTAAGTCAGAACAGGTACATTATTTAATAAATGCAATTAGAACAGATATTTGTCTCAACATATTTTTAGGCAGCGTGGTGTCAGTTACTGTATAAAATCCTCACTGTGAGTTAATCACAAAGAAAGAAAAAATAAAAAACTTTATGGAGCCCAGACATTCATTAACTTCTGAAGCAAGCTGAGCTTTGATATGCAAAAACAAACAACTGCAGAGTTTGTCTTAAGCTGCGTACACACGGCAAATTTTTCTCGCCCGATAATCGGTATCGGCCAATTATCGGGCGAAAATCTGCCGTGTGTACAGTCGGTCGTCGTCCATCGTCCGACGACCGTCCTGGCGGATCCATGGACGATGGACGACGACCGATGCTAATGAAAGGGAAGGGGAGAGCGCGCAGCAGGGTGCCGCTCCGTCGCTCTCCCCCTCCCCTCTCCATAGAGCATGAACGGTGCTGTATGTACAGCATCGTTCATGCATCGTGCAGTCTTTTCTCGTTGGAAAGGATCGTGAAAGATCCTTTCCAACGAGAAAAATTGCAGGTGTGTACGCAGCTTTAGTCATGAAAGATTTACAAGATGGTATAGATCAGCTGCACTCCTAAGATCACCCACAACCTCAGCTGTGTTTAGCAAAAGAGTTCTTCTGCAAGTCATGCAAACCGTCCCCTCCCCCCATCAAGCCTCTGATCTGCAGAGGAACGAGCAGGGAAGCCCGTTTCGTATCTAGGAGTAGTCTGTATGTCATATGTCCTTAACTTGGGGACTACCTGTATCTGTAAGCAGTTCAAAGTGTATTTATTGCAGAAGAAACTTTCTATTTGAGCAAACAGCAAAATTAGTATTTGGAAGGTAAGATCAATTTTCCCGAAAGTCTTTACTTTTTCATAGCCACAAATTTGCAGAATGCAATCACTTGTTCAAATAATGCTAAAATTGTGAATATCCAGTGCAAATTATAAGTAGGGCCAATCACTCAGTGCCTTGGTGGAACCCATGCTCCATTGGTGTGAAGCATCTATATACATATAGAAGAACTGAGAAAATGGACATTCCCATTACACAATTGGGTTCTCTATGAATGATCGTGGAATATTCAAAATTGGAATCCAAATGCAGTTGGAAAATAATGTGGATATTGAAACTCTTTTGGAGGATGTTAAGTTCCCCTTTCTTTTACATTCATGTCCTCAGCATTGACTAAACCAGCTCTCTGCGGACATGAGGGTGAGGATATGAAAGAATCCAAGAATCTCAGACTCTTCAAAACTCAAACTCTCAGAGCTTTCTATCTGTTGGATAAGATGACATAGCACCAGCCTCTGACATGAATTGAAGGGTATATATTTTTGGAAGGCAAAATATGCTACATACCTGGTATGTAAGTCTTGACTCTTCCAATATAAAACAGAAGAATAATGGGTTGGTTAGTAAATACTAGAAAACAATACACACACAGAAACAAAAGCATGGACATCAGCACCTACTGTATACATATAGGCAGACCAACTAACACACAGAAGGAGAGTTCTCTGTTATGTATGCTGTAGCACGTAATGGTGGCCTAGTCTTCACAAACACAATGGCCTGATTTAATAAAGCTCTGCAAGAATGGAGAAGAGAAGACTATCTTGTGAGAAACTGGGTCATTCAGCAAACCTGATTTGCTATTAGTTGTTGAATGTTTTCATTCCAGGACCTGATCCATTCCAAGTTTGTCTGATCACCCAGGTTCTCCCATGATAGTCTATCTTCTCCAGTCTTTTTTAAAGCTTTATTAAATAAGACGCAATGTTAATATGTTCATTCCTTTTAATGACTGGGAGTAATGATTACTTTATGCAGTAGTTCTATACAGATTGGTAACTAATAGATCTAACTGCCTATCAAAAACAATATCAGCCACAAGTCTTAGATTCCTCAGGGGCGGAGACTGATTAAAATCATTTGGTATATTATGTCGAGTTTTATATGTTATATATTTCAACCAATTTAGCTTTCTTAATTCCAAAACAGTAAGAAAGATAATTACTGACTTTCTTGGATGTTATTGATTGGTTTTGATGATGTTGTTTCTCCCACAGGGCAAATACAGATTATAAATGAATATACACAGATACATAAAAACAGTCAAACATACATGCTCATAAGCAGATACTAGCAGCTGTTGTTATATACCTAGCTCTTACCTCATTTTAATCGCCTTGTATCTTGCATTTTGACACAGTTTTTTCAAGTTAGTGTATTTCCATATCAAGTGAGAGGCCCAGGCAAACACAGCAACCAAGAGAAAGGCCATGAGAGTCAGCAGGAATGGTACATACCAGGCAGAGGGGTTATATGTGTTCACATTCTTGTGTACTATAGTAAGACCTTTTCTTTTCTGTTTGAAATACAAATACTTGTTACAGGTAAGACAGTAAGAAAATCAATCATCTGCAGATGCACACAGCAACTAATCAAACTCTAGAGGCTCAATTTATAAAACGGGAAATCAGACATTCCTTTAAACATTGGGGATTTTCCAGGTCCATGTGTTTCAATGGCATTAACTGATTCCCACCAGAGAATGTCAGGGAATCAGATTTCCTGTTTTATAAAAAGAGCCCTAGATGTCCAAAAGTGAAGACAAATATAATACTATTTAGTATGTTTCCTGAGTAAAGGCTCACCAGCATGTGGCCAGGACTTGGGTAGCCCGAGACCACGTAGTCTATATGAAGCCAATAATAGAGCCTTAGGTAGCTCAGAGTTCCGACCCTTTTGATTATTGCTGTGCTGGAAATGTTATAAAAGCTTTAAAGTTCAATGCTAGCCAATCCTCAGCTACTATACACACCAGGTCAGTGGTGCTGTCCTTTGCAAACTCGCTGCATCTTCCAGATTCTCAAGCTCTGGGCTGGAGGAACCAAATTTTTGGGTTCCCCCATCCTAAAATGCAAAGGGTTCACATCCTACCCTACAGTATTTATATAGCACCATATATTACACAGCACTGTACAAAGTCCATAGTCACGTCACAAGCCGTACCTCAAAGGGGCTCACAATCTAATGTTCATACCTCACTCTTTAATTCAGTCTAAGGTCAATTTTGGGGGTAGCCAATTAACCTAATTTCACGTTTTTGGGAAAAAACCCATGCAAACCAGGAGAACCTGCAAATTCCATGCAGATAGTGTCCTGGTCGAGATTGGAACCTTAGACCCAGTGCTGCAAAGGCCAGAGCACTTACCTCTGAGCCCCTGTACTGCCCATGACTTACATGAAATTACTACAGAGAGCAGAGCCACATCATTACATATGTTTAATTTCATTTAGGAATCACCCACTACCAGAGGAAGAAGCAGAGCAAACAGAATATGTGATAGATTAAACATTTATGAATACTGAATTTTTGTCAGGGATACCCTAAGAGGGTTACAGACAGACGGGGAAGCACTTGAACCCTAATAAATACACAATAATTATTTGGTGTCTTTCTTTATATCAGAATTCAGCTTTTATCAGCAGTTTTGGTCATAAAAAACAACTTACTATGATATGTTCACAGGCAAGAGCAACCTATGTGTCTGCTGTGGAGGTGACTATGAAACTTTTTTCTAGCTGAGCTTAAAAAAAGGCAGCACATTTCTCTTTCATACAAAACTACATAGAAAAAATCCAGTGCATGTCATGATACGTACATAGTAGTCAGTTGTAGGTGGAGCTGGCGTGTTGGTTCGGACAACCCTTACATCAATCATTGCTGTCCCAGTCCTTGGATGCTGAACAGAACCTCTCCTAACATTGTCATCAATTATGTGGACCAGCAGCCTGTACCTCTGCTGCAAATCTGCCCCATTGTCAAAGTCAAATGGAGATTTTAAAATAAGTTTGGGGTTGTAAGAGCCATGGGTTGGATCAAAATCAAAGTGATTATTTGTGTTCCCTAAAAAAAAGAGCAAGAATCAAAATAACAATGTAGCAACAATTTTTTTCATTCATATGATGTTGACATGACAAAAATGTTATTACATTTTTGGAAAAGGGTGGGTAAAAAGTGAAAGCAAAAATAAGAAATGGGGAACAACATAGTGATATATGCAACAAAAGGGAAAAGGATCACAAAATGAAAAACATAGGAGGGGATATACGTCCAAACTTTTTTAAATTTGAACATTGATAAACCCAACCTAATGACTCTTAACCCAAAAATCTAGCAAATTTCAATTGTTTAGTGCAGAGGTTTAGCGGCTGATTTTTTTTCTACTATTCCACAAGATTGGACTATGTGAAACTTTAGAGGAAAATACTTATTTAAGAAAAAACACAGAAATTCCACTGGAATAAATAAGAGGTAACGGGGAGCTGGGTACTGCCATGTGGTACCTCTATTCATGTTAAAAATGTTAAAAACTACCATTTAGTGGGGAGAGGCTTTATTTATGCGCTTCAAGGACACTAATAAAAATACACAAACCTGTTGGGAATGCAAAAAAACAGTATGATGTGTTTTTTTTTAAATAAAAAATATACTACCTAAATATTTACCTACATTTAAATAAGGCAGATCTCCTGCACTGTGGTCAATTACATTGACATTACTACAATTCCTGCAATATGACAGTAGTGTAGAGATAACAGTCAATCTAAGTTTGTACAGAAGAAAGGAAAGAAAAACTTAGCATATAATATATATAAAGTATATATATATTTATATATATATATATATATACCTGATACTATCTCAAACCGCATGGATGTGTCATCAGAGTCTCGGTCCTTGCAGTTCAATCTGAAATTGTTGATGTTGATCCCAGCGGTGACATTATCATAAATGACAGCCGTGTATCTAGACGGCTTGCACACTGGGGCCTCGTCATTCTCTTCTATAATATTAACTGTGACCTAGCAGAAAGCAGAGTGACAGCATATCATATGTTAGTATTCAGGGAATAACAGCAAGTGAAATACTAGTAAATAAATAAGCCCTAATATGACATGTCTATAAATTATATACAATGACAAACCACATTCTCTGTTGTGTTAATATAAAACAAAAAGTTGTGAAAAAATATATATATACTATAGATATATAGATAGGTTGAAAAAACAACACCAAAAGTCCAATGGGTTCAATCAATAGTGTAAAATATTTATATATATATATATATATATATATATATATATATATTAGTAGACTTATTGATCGTGTGTTGCCTTGTTAAAAGAGTAGATATCAGAGTGCAAATACACTTACAGTCCCTACAAACAGGTTCATGGTTAAGTGTATGCCAGGACCTTGGCTCCAGTCATTGTCTTCCTAACTCCTGGTCTGCATTTAAACTTATTTTTTCAGAATTTCTATGGCTGTTCAACCTAAACTTCACTCTTTTTAAGACCCAATCTATACAAATTCTCACTCAAGATTATGTAATCCTTTGCAATAATATCAACTGCATTTGCTTCTACACAACACAGAAGAGCAAGTTCGATCCTACTAAACAGAAAAGGGGATAGAGGTTTTGGAATTCCAGACATTTATAACTATTATTTTGCTGCATGCATAAGACACAATGGGGTAATTTGTGATCACTGGAAAATCAGCCAGAATTCACAACACCATTGACCAGTTTATAACTTTTTGAAATCCCTGGAATGACGGATTAATTCCAATTTTCTCCACCAATGCTTTCCCAAGAGCCACCAACCAACAAATCTTCCCATCCCAGTATCAGTCTACTTTTTTATCCCTAACTGTCCTGGCAAAGAGTTCATCAGGATCACTCATCAATGACAGTTAATGTTCTCTTTTTGGTATGTCTTAATTATGCAGTTTGGTTTATCCTTGCTTATGTTTCCTGGAACTGACTCAACTAATGTCTGGGTTTCATATTTTGTTGTTGCTTTTTGTATTATTATTATTAATATTATTATTATTAGCCAGTATTTATATATAGTGCCAAGATATAACGCAGTGTTTTACAAAGTTCTATGTCAACTAACTGTCCCTCAAAGGGGCTCCCAATCTAATGTCATGGTCATGTGTCATTAACGTAGTCTAAGGACAATTGTTCAAGGGAAAGCCAATTACCTAACTGCATGTTTTCTGGTATGGCCTTTCTTAGCTATCATATTTTGTAGCTAGCAATTATTTTCTTTCTTTCTTTCTATGTATTCTTGACAATCATTCTTTGCCTCACAATATTGTTTCTATGTTGTTCTGGCTGTATCTCACAATCTTTTCATTCATTTTTAGAAGATACTTTCCTCTTCCTATCATTTTATACACAGTTTGTATCCAAAAGTGTTTGTAAAATATATTATTTGTAAAACTTTGATAAAATGATAGAAATTACAATTAAATTAAATATTTTGGATAAAATTAAAGTTTGATGTCTGATGATGATGTTGCAGGGAACAATAACAGATGTTTCTGAGTAAATGAATAAGTGTTTTACACTAAGGCATAATTTTGTCAACCTTTTTTACTTCCAGGTCTTCAGGGAACCCTTCCTATCATTACTTTATTTACAGCTCACAGTACATTAGTGTGGTGGTCAGTGGGAAGAATGTCAACCTAACGGACAGCCAAAAGGATCATTGGCCTTAAACTGACCTGAGAGGTACAAATTGTTCATTGCTCAAGGAACCCCTAGCAACCACTGGAGGAACTGAGATTGAGAACCACTGGGGTCTGTTTTTAAAACAGTAAATCGATATGAATCAATCAATTTGTGAAAAAAAGTGAATCAATCAATATGTATAAATAATTGTCCAGCACTGCGCTAACACATGAAATACAACTTGCTGCCAAAAGAGAGTGGATTTATAAATCGAAGAGCAAAATGCAAACTCTAGAGACCTGAGGAAATGACCGCATTAACAATGAGCGCTACCAGTGATAATGGATGTTCTGTTGTAGTGTTATGTAGCAAGGACTCCCTAAGTAACTATCAATTTTTTTAATAAAAATTACATTCTCTCACTTTCTGCTTGACTTGCGATAAATATGGGAAACAATTGTTTGAGAAATTGATTTTTGGGGTAATTTAGGAAAGGAGTTGGCTTTTTGTTTTCTAAACTTTCAATAAATAGAGCATGATGGACGGGAAATAATATTTATGGTACTTTTGGGTCTGACTTATTAAAGTTCTACAAGATTGGAGAAGATAGACTATGATGAGAGAACCTGGGTGATGCAGTAAAACAGATTTGCTATTAGTTGGCAAATATTTTCAGTTCTGGACCAGATCTATTTCAGGTTTGCTGGTTCTCCCAGGATAGTCTATCATCTCCATTCTTGGAGAGCTTTATTAAATCAGACCCATTGTGTATTTGCAACTGAGCTACTGAAATATTGTATGCTGTGTATGTGTAAAACTGTGGTAGATATGGCTCACAATATGTGGGTTGATGCTGATTAAAGTTTTGCTAAATTACTGGATGGTGGGCCTGCGATGGAACAATAATTTAGAATGGTACCCCAAAACAAAAACACAGTACGTACGCAATGTTGCCTTCATGAAATGCACATTAGCATATGAAATAATGCAAGTTAATGCACAGAAACTGAATACCAGGCATGGAATATTTGCATTTAAAAAATTGAAGGTTCTCATTTCTTCAGGTCATTGTCTGTCTAGTAGTCAGTCACATTCAACTGGACTTGGTCTTGTAAGACATTTCACAGTTCTCCAAGCTGATGAAGAAGTGATGAAGCAGCTTGGAGAGCTGCAAATCATCTTTAACTTTACAAGAACAAGTCCCACTGAATGTGACTAACAACTAATAGATATTTGCTATTTGATTATTTACGCATCCTTTTAAAATTCAACCCTAGGCTAAGTTAAGAAGCACTTTATAATGTCATGCAT
The DNA here is from genome assembly GCF_032062135.1 of Pyxicephalus adspersus. NCBI lineage: Eukaryota > Metazoa > Chordata > Amphibia > Anura > Pyxicephalidae > Pyxicephalus > Pyxicephalus adspersus. Next base: position 58,550,692 of record NC_092865.1, on the reverse strand, counting down.
CCAGTGACTATGTGTAATGTTTCATCATGAGATAATTAAACACTTGTATGAAACTTATATATATATTTCTCATTACTGAAACCATAATAATCTACAGTGACAGGATATTTTTCTCTTTTTCTCCTCGGGGGAGGACACAAAAAAAAAACAGCAGGTGTTACCAAGGTTTGTTGATCATGTTTAACCTGAAGTTGTCCATTTTTGTTGTTGCCATAAATCATTTTTGTTAAGACCAGAGATGTAGTGGGGCGGGCACGGGTGGGAACGCTATGCCCTCACTTTTTTTGTAACGGGCACATGTGCCCTATCTTATTTTGCAAAGCATTCTTTGGTGATCCACAGCTCTGGCTGGTCCGCCCCTGCTGTGGGGTCAGAAGAAGGACTCCGCTGGGAAGGGCGCACCAGGCGGAGCTGCAGACCATGTCTCTCAAATTGAATTGCAGGCTCAAGACGGTGGGCGGGTTGTCTCTCTGAACACAACCACCCACTCCCCCATTGCAGTTTCAGACCTGCATTAGAAGAGTGTGCATGTTCTGGTATTAGGACGTCACTCTTACCCTTTGTGACACATAGGCAGCGGTTAGTTGGGCGGGCACGTCATGGATAGTACCATGTCCTGTCTTCTTTTTTACGATTACACCCCTGATTACAACTATATCATCATAGAAAAATGAAAAATATTTGTTTTGTTTGGCTCCAACATAAAATGTTCGCTTACCTGTGCCAGTGCCCTGCGAGGGCTGATGGGGTCACAATCTGTGGCTTGGATGGTCATAGTGTACGAAGGTTTTATCTCATAATCAGGGTTGGTCACTAACTTTATGATTCCTGTTGTGGGGTTTATCCAGAATCTATGAATTATGTCTGTGCTCCCATCTCGTATACTGTAAGTTATGCAGTCTGGTCTATCTTTATCTGTAGCTGTCACTTGCCCCACTACAGTCCCATCTTTAATAAAGAATACAGTTGAGTCAATGCTTTCCATTACCATAAGGATGCAAACACATAGAGAAATAATGCTGAAGTACAGTTGGAGTACCTAAAATATGTATATATTAGCACCTGCATCAGATGTGATGCCAGATGGGAAAGGAGCCAATCTAATGGAACCAAAGAAGTTTTTTATCTTAATGGCTATCCCATTGTCTTGGGCCACAGGCTCAGGCCCCAAGTCTCAATGCTGAAATGTGGACCTAAAAATATTGTTTAAATACAATAGTTTCTTCTAGAAACCCAGTACCTCCTGCACTTTGAATCTATGCAAGAGTTTCTATAAAAATACAAATCAGTGTTGCTCTCTTTTATTCCTAGGGTAACTGGCCACATTTTTGTGCATTCGGCATAGACCACCTGCAGTAGGTGGAATAGTGAAGTCCTACTTACACTCTGCCCTTTTCAAAGGCTATATGGAAAATACATTGATGCCACCACTACTTTTACAAGGTAATATTTGATTAATGCAAAGTTTATTTAATTTGTTACTACTGGGAAATAAACATTTGTCCCATGAGCTTAGACATACAGCTAGGTCCATAAATATTTAGACAGAGACTTCTTTCTAATTTTGGTTCTGTACATTACCACAATTAATTTTAAATGAAACAACTCAGATGCAATTGAACTGCAGACTTTCAGCTTTAATTCAGTGGGTTGAACAAAAAGATTGCATAAAATGTGAGGAACTAAAGCTTTTTTTACAAATGGAATGGACAAATTACTCAAAGGCTATTTCATGGGCTGGTGTGGGCAATTCCTTCCTTATGTCATTATCAATTAAGCAGATAAAAGGCCTGGAGTTGATTTGAGGGGCAGTGCTTGTATGTGGAAGATTTTGCTGTGAACAGACAACATTCGGAGCTCTCCATGCAGGTGAAACAAGCCATCCTTAAGCTGCAAAAACAGAAAAAAACCATCCGAGAAATTGCTACAATATTAGGAGTGGCAAAATCTACATCATGATGTTTGGTACATCATGAGAAAGAAACAAAGCACTGGTGAACTCCAAGTCTACCATAAAGAGAAGACTGCATGAAAGTAATACAGAGAGTACACTGCAAGCCACTCATAAGCCTCAAGAATAGAAAGCCCAGATTGGACTTTGCTCAAAAACATCTAAAAAAGCCAGCATGATGATGGCATGGTAACAGAATGATGGCAAGAAAAAAGTATGGAGAAGGCATGGAACAGCTCATGATCCAAAGCATAGCACATCATCTGTAAACATGGCGGAGGCAGTGTGATGGCTTGGCCCATCACAATATTCCTGAATGACTGGTGATGTCCATGAGTTCAAGACTGCAGGCTGTTATTGCCAGCAAAGGGTTTTTAACCAAGTATTAGAAATGAACATTTTATTTTCAGCTTTTTCATTTGTCCAATTACCTTTGAGCCCCTGAAATGAAGTGTTTGTGTAAAAATAGTCTTTAGTTCCTCACATTTTTATGCAATCTTTTTGTTCAATCCACTGAATTAAAGCTCAGAGTCTGCAGTTCCGGATAATTCAAAAATCCGGCGCATCTTAGATCTGTAGGTTGCCGGATTTTTGATGGTCAACTGTACAATTATATTTATGATTTATTTTGCAGGGTAGGTATATATTAAATATAGTTTACTGGTTTCTAGCATTCTTTTTCTACTCTTTATATATATTTATTTTTAAATGCAATATACGTGAATTTATATATAGGTTGAGCAGACTGAAAAAACAATCACCCAGTTATTTCTCTACTCACAGACATCTAGTCGATCAGTCAGAAATCAGTTCACCTTTATAAAAATTTGAGACATACCAGCTGTTCAGTCAAACACTGGACTTCCCAAACAGTAAGCCCATATCTATCATTGGTTGTATATACATTGTGATTTCTGTATTAATTATACCTTTTGCTGTTTCCTGCACAGTGAAGATATAGGGGGCTGCATCGAATTCTGGATCAAAGTTGTTTACCGGAGTTACAGAGACAATTATTGTTACAGTTACTGGAACACAAATGACAAATTTTAGAAAAGAAATGCAATGATAGACATGCCTAAAATATAATAAATCTATTGCACAGGTAAGCATTTTAACATGGGCACATATAGGGAAAATAGCAGTGCTCAATCTCCTTGTTTTCGGGGACAAAAAATATATCTGCAATTAATCTCAAATGCATTCATGGGTTGTAAAAAGCAATTAATAAGTGTTTTATGTTTTCTTAGTATTTACATGAGTTCTCTAGAGCAGTGTTTCTCACCCAGGGTTTTATAGAGTCCTAAGGTTCCTAAAGAGGTTTCTAGGGGTTCCTTGAACAATGAGCAGTATGTACCTTCCAAATCAGTTTAATGTTTAAAGGTGATATTTTTCCCAATGGCCAGCAATGTAAGAGGAATTCTTCCTATTGACCACCACACTAATGTATTGTGAGCTGTGGATATAGTAATTATAGCAGGGGTTTCCTGAAGACCTTAAAGTTATTTCAAGGGTCCCCCCATGTTAAAAGGGTCAAGAATCACTGCTCTAGAATGTCCTCTGGATATTCAACCCAAAAACATACTAGTTTGTTAATTGGTTTATCCCAAGTTATCCTTAGACTATGTTAGGGACATAAGGACATATATCTAGGGTAGGGATGGTAAGGAAGCCTGCACTCTTTAGTGCCGCTCACACATATAAAAGCCAAGCAATTTCATTACATATTCTCTGCTTTATGGAACGGCCATTCAAAAATCCGATTTTCCCATATTAGCATTGGTCACATGACTTGCTTCAAACTGCTCTGCCCAGGATTTTCTATAGCAAATGAGATAATTATTTAGGCTATGTTGAATTGTTTTGATTTTTTTTTCATGTGTTATGCTAGGAGCAAACCTGGTGGGATGAGAGCGAGTGTTGCAGAGAATGGGACTAACTCCAGAGAAGTCTTTGAGTAATGCATGGGAAGTGGTTATGAGTGTCGATGTCATTAGTAGATCATTGGATAATTAGAAAGGGCTAGAGGTGTATTTGTGTATTAGGTCAGAAATGTAGATAGGACAAGAGTTTTTGAGTTATTAAAAAAAAACAGTAGCTTTAATGTGATTCTTTTGTAAAGCCAGTGTGGAGATTTACTAGAAGTGGCAGAAAAGAAATAGTAGGAATGACAGAAAAGTCTAGCTGCAGATCATTTATAGATTGTGGTAATGAGGGTCTGGTTAAAGAGAATAGGAAGTTGCAGTACTGGAAGTGAGAGATAATAGGAGTGTGTACCAGGAAAAAAAAATATATTGTTTAATTCACTAAGCTATGAAGAGGTACAAGATAATGACACCCTAGTGAACCATGTTACTATTTGCAGCTCTGGGGGTCAGCTTGAAAAGCTCAACTCCACCCTACCTCCCCCGTTCAACAGATTTAGATGTTCTAAAATTATAAAAGTCACAATGGGCCAGGTTTATTTACAGTTCTTTGCAATATAACTTCCAGGATTGCAACCAAGGGTAGCTGTTTTGTTACCTAGAAGCTGTCTAGTTTGTCACAAAGGCCCTGATTTATTAAAGTTCTCCAAGGCTGGAGAGAATACACGTCCATCAGTGAAGCTGGGTAATCCAGCAAACCTGGAATAGATCTTGATAGCTTGATTTTAGGAAATCCATTCCAGGTTTGCTCAACTACTCAGCTTTACTGTTGAAAGTGTCTTCTCTCCAGCCTTGGAGAACTTTAATAAATAAGGGCCAAAGAGTGGTGGGGCAACTCTAGTAGTTTTTGGCTTTTTGTTACCTGCCCATCACTATTTATTGGACACAGTAAAAAAAAAAAAAAGTCAGGAGAATTTGGTAAGGGATAGCATGAAACCCTGAAGCCTACAGAAAATGGCACCCTTATCTTCCATCTATAAAGAGAGACAAGCCATGAGGGATTTGTCTATTAGTAATTCAGAAGAACAATTTGTATACATTCTGCCATTTTACAGATTCATAAAGAGCCTAGTAAGAATAACAAACCTGTATGGGTTGTATCAGACGCGTCTGAAACTGAGACCATGATCTCATACGTTGTCACTGGATCAGTATCAAACACTAAATCTTCATTTACCTAAAACATTACAGGAAATGTATGGGTTACAAAAAATATATTACATTTTGGCCTATTTAATAGGTAGCACTATAACGGTCAAACAGAATTCATCTTTCTATGATGTGGGGAAAAGGAAAATTAAAGTGATATTTTATTAGATGTTCTGGGTACTATATATAATCAAGTATAAACTGATCCAAAAATAAATTTATTAAAATAAAATAAACTACTTTTGCTTACAAAATAGGAAAACTACATTGACTGGAGTGTAAACCTAAGGCACAACATATAGCTGTCATTGTTAATATTCAAAACAATAATTAACAGTAATGGCAACAAAACATAAAAGGGGATCAAATTGAAATCAAATGGGCTCGGTCTGTTTCTCTTTTTTTTCATCCCTTTGAAGGTTACAAAATTGTGCCGCTTTGGGTTGGTTATAAGGACTTACATGCTCCTAAAAAATCTTTTTTGCATTTTTGTTGGCCACAGGTACTGAAGGTGCTGTTTCCTCATGGAAAGTGTGCAACAAACTCTAATAATAGGCCCAATTTATTAAAGCTCTCTCAAGCTTTAGAAGATCCACTTTTATAAGTGAACCTCAGTGATCCAGCAAACCTGGAAATTATTTTATTAGCAAATGTTTTAAAACCTGGACCAGATCTATTACAGGTTTGCTGTATCACCAAATTCACTGATGAAAATATATCTTCTCCAGCCATAGAGAGCTTTAATAAATCAGGCTGAAGGTCTTCAATGGCAAGAGTTTGTTACACCCTTTACATGAGGATACAGTGTCATCTAGTGGTGTAACCCTAGTATAAAGCGAGATCATCTTTTCTAGCATTTACACATTAAAAAGTAAAATCTTGGCTTATACTTGAGTATATACAGTGATCGATTGTTCCTCATGGCCATTGTTTATCAGATTGGCTTAGGCTTGGCTTTACAGGCACAATTTCACATCTCCTAAGTGAAGGATAAGTGCTCAAGTAAGTGTGGAACATTACAACTGCTTGTTGAAAAAAAATATTATTACAAATATTTACCTATAAACTATTTGTGGCATATCTGGTTGAAAGAAACACCATCTCACCTTTACAACATTTGGATTATTTGTTTGTTCAAATAATTTGCCTGGTCCAATTGGGCCATTGCTGGGAAGATATGTTAAAGGATTCGGAGGAACATCTGGGTCATGGCAATTCAATGTTGCAACAATTGTGCCTCCTTTAATAGTTTCTGGATTGGTAAAACTATAAAAACATAATAATATATGATATATAATATATAAAAACATAATAATATATAAAAACATAACATATAATAAGATAGTAAGTAACTATATCACTGAATGTTGAATACCAGGGCTAAATAGTATTCCAGGTTTGACAGCTGCTACAAATAACAGTTGGGAGCAAACATAACATTTTACATTGCCAGTTATACAAAGAAAGTAAATTTAGCAAATGGGGACAGGGAGCATAAAAACTTGCTACACATAGAGGTCAATTTGTTTTGATCAAAATGGCATGAGCAAAAAAATTAATGTCCCATTGATTAATTTGGTGGATCCGTTTAGCTTTTCAAGTAAAAGAGACATCTTAGAAACTTTGGCTAAACCTATACTCAGAAGAAGATACCATTATTATAAATACAAGTTTATGTAACTAGACATTGGACACTAGTTATAAAACAAAGCAGGTTTTGCAAAAAAGTGCAGGTAAACAGTGTTTCTTTTTTAGCAAAAAGTTGCTATTTTACGCAATAATTTTTGATATTGTCACACGTTAACAATTGGCCTAACAGGGTCAATAATATTGTATAACGTGCCAGAAATTGCACTAAACAAAGTATTCGTAATAATTAACTACACATTCAAGTGTTCAGTAATTAGTCGCAGTCGTCTGTATTCCAAAAGCATTTCGCTATTACAAGGCTTCCTCAGGGGTGACTGTAATGTGCTTCGTGGAATATCTGAATGATCATGGAAGGTTTATTCACATCTGTATGTAGTTCATGACTTGCCAATTGCCCGTTTTTTAAAAGTTTCATTCAAATGGATGGAATGAAATAATATGGATGGAATGCCTAATAATATGTTGAGACAAACATCAGTCCTAATTGCATTCATTAAAATAATGTACCTGTTTCAACTTACATACAAATTCAACTTAAGAACAAACCTACATTCCCTATCTCTTATGTAACCCGGGGACTACTTGTATCGTCATTTCAAGACACAAGAAAAAAAAAACTTTAAATAAGTATGTGTATATTCCATGGAAACATGCTAATAGCAGTGAATATTAAGTGCATAAGTGGAGGTTTAATATTCTATGTCAAAGTGAACGAATTGTTGTTGTTTTATGTGATATTCATAAAGTCTTTTGCAACTCAATGAAAAAAAAATCTTATTTTATTAAATATGTTGGATGTATAATGTATGTATAATATGTTGGATGTATATAATGTTTGAGATATTGCTGGCAGGTTAAAAAGCCCATATATATTCCTTGCCTTTTTCTATTAGCGTCACCTTGACATGCATGGAAATATAATTGGGAACAAACGCAAGGAAAGGAAACCTGGTAAAGGGTCCAGATGTTCTCTAATTTATGTAAATGAAATATACAGTTTTGATTGGAATTCCACTGCAATTGCAGCACCAGGAGGACTAAGTTTTTTTCAAACTATGGATGTGGCAAATGCAAGAAAGCACAATGCACATACTAAAACAGATATTTCCAATTTTATGAACGCATTTAACATCCAAAAGAACTTGTACACCTCACCTGTACAAATACTGATCGCAGAATGGAGGGTTGTCATTAATCGGAAGGATGGTTGCAATGACCAATATTGATGCACATTTATTGTCACGGTCACAAACTTTTACAGTATAAGACTGAATGTTGACAAACCCAAAAGCATCACTGTCCATCGTGGATATTATGATCACACTTCCTGTCTCTAAAGGAAAGAAATGACTTTTCAACATTATCAAATAAAAATCTATAGCCTAATGGAACTTTCCAGTTAAATCAGTTAAAACATTTTAGATCCACCAAAACAAAAGATGTCCAATTTTACAGTACATTTTTTGGAAAGTAGCCAAAAGTAGAAAAGCCTAGGCCACGCCAATATGCTGTTGAGAAGGGTATATACTGTTTGGAAGAGGTAGTCTCACTGCAAAGGTCTGACATGCACAGGTAGGACATCAAGAAAGGGACAGGCGAAGTCTGTACATAAAAAGTGAAGAAAGAAGATGACACAAGTGACAGAATAGGGACCGGTAAATGTATTTATAATGTATTTGTAAAATTGGGATCTGGCAGGTAAAGTTATTTAATGCACTTGTCCCTTTTGCAATAAACCTGCCTGATTGCATTTCATTTTTTATTTTTAAAAAAGGTTTAGTTCCACTTTAAAGGAAAGGGAAGATGAAAGAAAAAGTTATATATATATATATATATATATATATATATATATATATATATATATATATATTCATATATACACTCTTTATTGCTATGATCTTATGGATCTTATGGTCTTTATGTATTGCATTTCTTTCTTTATTACTACATAAATAGGGAAGATAGAAATTGGGAGTTTCTACTTTGCCAATTTTTAATCTATGCTTCCTGAACAGTGTTTCTGCAGAACAAAAAGAAAAGGCTTGTCATTTACATAGGGTGCGAATGATAAAAACACTTTCCATGGTTTTACCATTATCTAGGCTTTCCAAAATATAAAAACACTTAAATGTGTACAATGGGCTCTTTATGGCTTCTGCGGTTAGTGAAACTCCTTAAACCATTCTGGGACCCATTCTTCTGCCACAAAGACCCCTATTAGCTAGGTGCATGATGTTAGATATTAAGCTAGAATTAAAATGAAGATGCAGAACTAACTAAACTGTACAGCTGAAGGATGAAACCAAGAATGTGGTTGACTTGCAACTTACCAATACCATTAAAAAGCATTCATTTTTCATAGAAAAAATTAGATCAATAATGCTTTGACAATATCAATCTAGATTAATTAAATTTAAATATTAGGATCAGTAGAAAGAAACAAGGGAAGGTTTCTATGTAAGTACCTTTGTGAATAGAAAAATATGGATTCCCAGGATCCAAATAAAATGTGAGATCATTCATTAGATCAGCATCAAAGCCAGTGCAAGTGTTAACTGTTGTTCCAATGGGAAGTTCCTCAATCAGCTGGATGTTAGCTGTGTTCCCAGAACGTTCTGTCCTTGTGCTGTTTCCTCTTTCTGTGATACTGGATAAGCTGTGTAGGGAAGGCACAATATATATATAAATAATCCAATATGTTTACTTTGCTCTACAGACTTGGAAGAAAACCCTACAATCTCATAGACCATTGTGTGGTTGAATAGTCATTTCTATATCTTAGAAAAAACTCTTGGATAAATTCCTTCCACTCTTCCTGTTTGAGTTTTTAAGGTCGATTCTGCTTGGTATTATTATTTCAGCCCTGTATGGACAACCATGGTTGGGTTGAGTTGAACATCTAAAGAATCCAAGCCTGGCCAGGAGACGCTGCTCAGCACACGGTCAAGCAAAGTCTAGTATGAGCGTAGGATGACTTTGGAAGTGTTGAGTCTTCAATTCAGGCATATTAGTGTTCCAGCATTGCTCAAGTACAAAATTCTTGGCTGGTGTGGCAATGATACTACTAATTAGAGTGTGCCTGACTTTTTCTATCCATACCTACATAATACATATGCTGCAAGGTGGCCATGGCTTCTTCCATAGTAAATGAGAAGAATTGCTGAGAGCAACTGCATATATTTTTCAACATATTGGAAAACCTCTTTCTTGCTGAAGACCAATCATATTGCCTGCAATTGACTCAGTTTGTATAGCAGGCTAGAGGCTATACAAAGACTATGAACCATCTAAACTCCCCTTTATTTGACACCACCTCACAAAATAATTTAATGCACTGCACACATTCAAGTCTGACACCCCACAACATACTTACACACAAGTCAAAGTTGGCTCATTGTCATTTATATTAGTGATATAGACCTTTATGTTTGCTGATCTTGAAAGAGTTCCATCACTTATAGTTACTGTAAGAGTATAGCTGAAAGATAATAAATTATATAATGAGTTATAGAGAAAACATTTATCTTTTTGGCATTTTACAACCTAAAATTAGTTTGAGGACAATAGCTGTTTTCCCTAAAGAATCCAAGAAAAGGCTTTCTTGTCCTTAGCAGCTAATTAAAATCTTCTTTTCAGTGTCTGAAAATATTGAAAGTTGGAACCTGGTATAATAGGGTAAATGAGGATTTCTTCTTTAAAGGGAAATTTCAGCCTGCCATCATTGATCCAATTACTTTGATGTTTTCGGATATAAAAAAAGAGAAGAAGAGCAACACTAAATGTACATAAAATATGCTATTTTTAGGTTTATGGCCAGGCTGAGTTATTTAGGGGGCACCAATTGGCCCTTTCATTAGAGCTATAGTAATGCAAACAGTTTTAATACTGCAGCATTGATGAAGGGGAATCCCCTGGAATCCCAATTTATTTACAATTTAGGTGGTGTCCTCTCCTTCCTAACATCCTATGGTCTACCATCCATATTCCCATGTATAGGAGCCACCTAGACCAGTCTTTTTCAACCTTCTTACCCCTAAGAAACCTTTGAAATAATTGTCAGGTCTTAGACAACCCCTACTGAAACCATTTTTGGGGGGCTCAATAGAAAAAAAGCCTCTTAAATTGATAGGTAATGCAGGAGTCCCCAACCCCCGGTCCCACTTGTGGGCCACAGCCATCTGACACCTGGCCCTCAAGGGCACGGAGACCAGCGGTGGTGTGCCCCCCCAAGCAGGGTCCTTCTCCTGACCCTGCTGGGGGGTGCACCAGCCAGAGCAACAGGCCATGTCCCCTGTAAGGTGTGCAGGCTCAGGGCAGTGGGCGGGTTGTGTCTCTGGACTGGCTCAGACTTGTGATGGGAGAGTGGCAGGTTCTGGTATCATGACGTCAGTCTGGGGGAAGTTTCTTCCCCTTTGAGTGACACACGGCTGTGCGGTCCGGAGTCTGTGGATTTAGTGTTCCGCAAGCTCCAAAAGGTTGGGGACCACAGAGCTAGTGGAAAGAATTTCCCTCTAGAATGTGGGCTAAAATAACACAGAATGATCGAATAGGAGGTCAATCAGCCACAGTTCAAGGAACCCATAGTAACCTTTGTAAGAAGCCAGAGGTTCTACAGAGCCCTGGTTGAGAATGGCTGTCTTAGACAACGCACTGTTCTAGAAATAACAACCATAACTAAACCATATCCTTATACTAGATATATTTTACTCCCAGACCAAGCCTGCAGGTCAGAACTCCTGACCTCACTCGGGCTTTACTACAAACTAAAACACATCAATTACCTTTGGGTGTTACTTTCATAATCAAACATTTCAGTGGTTGAGATGGTTCCTGTGTTGTCAATTAGAAAGCCAGAGTTGCCTGGAGTAATCCTGATAGAATACTGTAAATAGATTAGGTAACATGAATTTAAAATGAATTTTTTTACAGTATTGTACTTTAATAAAGCCCAAAGCCATAGCATTTTTTTACTTCTTTAGTAACAAGTAATAAATGGCTCAAACTTTGAAGTGTGGCCCGGTCATTGTCCCTATGGGATGTGTTTGGGACTGAATGTTGTTCCTGAACTGCAAAGCTGTTTTACATGATAGAATTATAGTGTATGTCAGTCCAGATAAGTAAAAAAGCATGCAGTATATCTTTGCAATACATGCACGTTTTATCCATTTAAAGACCTAGCAAGTACAATAAAAATACCTGCTAATCCAATAGAGATATATTCAAACCTTATGTTCTCTTTGTGAGTAACAATACACAGATTTTTGATGATCTGATTGATCACAGCTCTGATTAGTTACAACACAAACATAAGGGGCACATTTACAAAGTATTGGCAATTGGTTAGTTCTCTATTTTTAAATCTGATGATCGCTTTAATACCAAAAGCTTTATTAAAAGCAGATTTTTTATGGTGGTGATCATTGCTTTGATTGCCTTACTTTATTCACACTAAAGTACCAATCTGAAATGACATCATTCTCTATATTTGGAAGCGGTGTACTCCCCACAATCACTCCCATTATGGCCACCCACACTACTTTTCAGAAAATGTAATCACTTTGAAAGTGGTGATCGGTATATTTGAAACAAACACTCTGATTTCTATTGGGTGGTGACCTCTATGAAAGTGATGAATGCTATCTTACATGATCAACAGTTTTTTTTTTTTTAGAAAAACTTCATTGTTAGGCCTTACATACAATTTAAAGTGAAACTTTACTTAAATAATAAAAAAATGTGAGCGTGCAGGTTCTTTATTGCAGAAAGGACTGGCAACATCTCTTCTTAAATAAAACAAACTTACCTGCCTTTACACAATCTTTTCCTTAATGAACACTGAGCTGTGCATGTGCGGCTCCGCCTACATGAATGAACTTTCTTGCGTATGTGCGGGAGGTCCTTATTCTCGCCTGACCAATCAAGCTGGCCAAAAATCATGAACCCAAAAGAGAACTGGGCGAAGATGTTGGCGCCAGTGATGGAGAGCTGAAGTGTAGTGCCCTGGAGCAAGGAGTACGTTGACATTTGGACATTTGTGGATATTTGCCTATTTCCCCTTATGTTAAGTTAAAACATAAGGGTTAACTTGCACCTAAAATTCACCTTTATTTCACCTAAAAGGGTTAACTTGCACTGTTTAATACTGTATAATTGCATTAATGTGTTGTAATATATATAGCCTGTTCATTATCACTACATTTACATGGCTCTGTGGAAAGGGTTAATGAATACTGAGAGACTATTAGAAAGCTGGTATTTTCCACAGCTGCCATTGGGTTTAAAGAAGACTATGTTTTGGAGGTAAAAAAACAGACGTTGTTTACCACCATGTTTTGGAGGGAAAAATCTAGACTTGTTTACCAAATTTTGGAGGGAAAAATCCTGACTTGTTTACCACCAATAAGCAGACAGTCTGACCTTTTAAATGTCTAGTTGTAGCTCTGTTGATATGTCTGGAAACTTGTTTATTTCTGGAAAACCTGCTGTGTCATTGCCATTGGGTATCATTGACGTTCTAATGTAAGTCTATACCAGACAGGAGCTGAAACAATGTATCTGTTTGTGCTGAGCTTCTCCACTCCACCTTCCAGAAGGTTCTAGTCTAGCAAAAACTGTATATAAGGAGAGCAGTCAGAGCCTCTAGTGTGTAGCAGTTAGGGACCAGTGCTTGGAAGAGGAGACTCTGCCAGACTACTGAGTGACCAGAAGAAGACGCTGAGACTGGGATTTGCTGCCACAGACTCTGGATCACCAGCCTTGGACCAGGGTACCAGCCTTCTGAAGAGAGAGGGACAGCTAGCTCAGGCCTTTCCTTAGCATCAAACCCTTCTTCTGCCAGGGAGGAGACTGGAGAAGCCACCCTAATGCCTTGCCTGTATTGTTTTGTGCCTGAATTCCTCCAGTAAAAGAGCACCCTGGTTTACTGCAGACCCTGACTCTCTGGACCAATTTCCCATTGGGGTGCACCACGCCTTACCATCCCTTCCGGAGGGCAGCAACACGTGGTGACACCTCGACGGTGTCCGGGGGACCCAGCGTAGCGTTGGGACACACCTAACCCGGCCACTGCAGAAGTTCATTACAAAAATTGTGAACAGGAAGGTAAGTTTATTTTATTGCAGAATAGACATCTCCTGTCCCTTCTGCAATAAAGAAGCTACCCTCTCACCATGTTTAGTTTAGTTCCACTGTAAGTCCTTTGTCACAACATGGGGAACAGTGATTGCTTTATAACTATAGAATGAAAGGGAGAAGCTTTACAGCCTCTGATTATAATAAAAGTTGCATCTCCAGTACTAAACATACAGTTTATGTATTTAAACTTTGCATTATGTTCTTTGTCTGGCATTGCTCATTAAATAATACTTTCTCATTTCCTGTAGCACAATATCATACATTAAGTGTATGAATAACAAACACACAAATGAAATTTCTTTGGTGTCTGTAAAAAGCACTTTAATGACACAAAAGATTAGAATCTCTATGGATATCTGACATCATCAGTCGCTTCGCTTTTGATATTGTGAATAGAGTGTTTCTTGGTAACCTGTTGCTGTGTGTTCTAAGTATTAATGTGAAATGGCCGTAGTAAAGACAAAGCTTCTACCAACAGGAAAGTAAGTCAGAACAAAGCTGTTAGCATTTATAATGAACTACGTCATCATAGAGCTGGAAAATCTTTTATTTACTAAGAGTGGAATGCAAAGGTGAACCCTTCATTTAATGAATTCAAATAATCAAGGCTAAGCCTCCCATAGGATTGTTTTACATATTTTAAGGACTCCAGCAATAAGATCTTTCTGTTTTATATCCTTGTTTTATTCCCATTCACCCTAAAGTCCCATGAACCTAAAATTAGTTTTTTGTATCACGTATTAAAAGAGCAACAAGCCTCCAAAGTACCATCTCATCTATAAAAGATATCAGTTTGTTTGGTTTGTAGTAAAACTCATAGAAAATCCAAATTATCTGTATGTATATTTCACCTTCTCTTATTTAATATGCCCTCTCTCTTCCATCCCTTCCATCTAAGATGCTTCACCCTTCTCCATCATATGTACTGCCCTAACAGGCATGACAGCGTTATTGATTGGTGATGATACAAGAGACATGACGGCTCAACAGGACAGTGTGACTATAAAGGAAAGGTAGGCCTAAGCTGATGAAAAAGGGGGCATGTGCAGGTGCAATGGCTGTGAATGAAGAAAGGCACGATGGCAGTAGTTGTCAACAAAGAAAAGTTTGGGTGCAGTGACAGTATGTGAGATGTGAAGGTGCAGTAGCTGTAAATGGAAAAATGTGTGGGTACAGTTAGTTGCAGTGGTTATGTTACCACTCCGCCCGCAGATCATCTCTTCAGCAACTTGCAGCTTCCTCAGCCTCCCTTTAGCTGTACAAAGATGTGTCTTTCTTAGCATCCCCTGCACTAGTTCCTGGTTCCACTCTTGTCCTGCTATTGACTGATAGCCTTATTTATATCTCTTTGGTTCCAGGCTCTGGTTGCTGGATCCTCAGCCTTGCTATTTAAGACTTGCTATACTCCACTAAATTATGTCTTTTCAGATTCTCGTCTTGTGCCTAGACCTCGACTACGCTTGTCTGCTGGCTACCCTGACCCCTGCTTGAATCTGAACCATGCTTGCCTGTCGTGACCTCTGGCCTTTTGCTGGCATTCCACTCAGTAGCTGATTTTGGTTGTCCCTACACCGGGAGCTATGGCCTGGTGTTCTCCCTGCAGCAAAGTAGTACAGAGGCCACTGGACTTTCAGGAAATCCTGTGCCACCTGCCAGGGGGTGTAGCCCTAACCCGTTGTCAGTGAAGAAGAGTGCCATTGCAGTTGCTGTCAGTACAAAGTGTGGGGCACAATGATAGGCAGTATGTGTGTCAGTGAAGAAGTGCACAGGTGCAAGGGTTGTCATTGGAGAGATGCATTGGTGAAGTGGTTGATAGTGAAGAAGTAAATGTCCGCAATGGTAGTAAGTGGAGCTGTACTGTAAATGTAGAAGTGTGTGGGTGCAGTTGCCTTCAATGTTGAAGTGTGTGGGTGCTGTTGCAATCAGTGAGGGTGCAGTGGCTGTCAGTGGAGAAATACATGGGTGCATTGATGGTCTGGGAATGTGTATCTGTATTTACCTCCCTGCAGGTCAAGGGGGGCAGAATATGTGTATTTGGGAATGAAAACGTAACTTCTTTTTAAAACAGAAAATACACTTAGAAGTCTATTTGTCTTTTTATAAATCTGTAAATCTGGTATTCACTAATACATTCTCTGATGGTGAATCAAGCATGGGTTTGGAAGGTTCTCCAACAGCTAACGTTTCAATGAATGTCTGATTTTCTTCATTATAAATGGCCCCCTTAGTGTACCAGTTCCAGGGTTTTATAATCAGGGGCTTATCTTGGCACTCTATGTATTATGTTGCCACTACTAAAAATAAAATATAGTAACAATACAGCAGCATAGTGTTAGCAATGTGATACATTTTCCTTTAAATGAAGCAAAAAAACTAATCTTCATCAATAAGACTAAATAGATTAATAGACAAAAGCAAGAAAATAAATTCCAAATTATTACTCTAACAAATGATTCCATTCTCAAGGTTTTGCCAGTAAGCAGTTCTGAGGAAAACTCATCGGCATTGTGTCATGTACCGCCATCACATAATGCTTTACAACCGCCGTGATATTACCTGCAGCACATCATTATCTGGGTCCTTGGCTGCAACTTTGTAAATGACTGTGGAAACTGCTGTGTTTTCAGCTATATACAGCTCAGCATCTGACAGAAAAAAGTTTAGAGAATATTTACTGCTGAAGATTTGATGTCAAAAACCTGGATGGATTAAACTGAGCAAGTGGGGGAAAAGCACATTAGAAGAGGTTACAGGTCAGTGAAAATCCCATGTCAAAATGAACTGTAGATGCGGAGATAGAAGTGGCTGTATTTATATGAAAATCTCAAAGATTTTGAGACTCCTGCATCTCAAGACACTGTATTGATCAGTAAAGCCACTTGTCACATTAAAAAGAGCTAATGGGAAGGCTTGGGAGGTAGAAAATGATGGGTTCAAGCTCGAATTTTTAAAGTTAGTTAAGATTTTTCATAACTTTAGTCCAAAAAGAAAAAAAGAGAGATGACCAAAACCCATGGCATGGCAGCACCAACAAATACCAAAACATAACTGGTCCAATAAACCTACTAGCCATATATAAATCATGATAAATTGACATATGAATTGAAAGATATTCATAGTATTGCAGAAGCACAGAACAGGTTATTTTCTAAGAAGATGACCAAAAATTGAAACAGTCAACTCTAATAAAGCAGCAATGCGTTTCGCAGAGAATGCGCTTCCTCAGAGTAAATGTAGCCAGCACAGAATGTTGTCTTTTCTAGATGAATTTATACATACATTGCATATATTGATATAACTTTAGTTGTTTATATCTCTACTCCAAATTAACTTTTGCCATCCTCAGTGGGGTAACTACGGACCTATTGGGCCTAATGCAGATTTTTGACCTACAACTGTCCTCCTTTGCTGGTCACTGGCAGATGGCATCATGTAATGTAGAAGCTGGTAGTAGAAGATCTCTTGATCTGGCTCTGTGTACAACCGTGAGAGTCCAGACAGTGGCCATGAGAAGGGATCCTACAGACCCCCTATAGAAAAGGGTCTCGTATTGATCAATCATTCTGCAACCCGATATCCTCCACCAGTAACAATCTTCATTAAAGAAAACCTCCACCTACTCTATTCTTACTATATGCTTGTTACAGTTTTATAATAAGTCATTGGAAGCCCTTAAGCAGAACTGAAATTCTGTAACTCACATGCATGCATTCTATTTCCTTTTTTTTTCTTTTTGCTTTGTAAAAGGAGGAAGACCTGTATAGTCTCCAAGTTGGTGCTTTGTTGGCCAATGACCAGGCACTGTCACATAATGGCATGCAGGAGCTTGCTTGATGTTACAGAGGCCGATCAACTTTGTTTTTGGATCAGTCCTGATGAATCCCTGAACAACAGACGATGAACGACCAAAAGAAGATGAATGCAATAAAAGTGAAGGGGTGCCACTTGCTTGTTCTCCCCCTTCCCTCTCCATAGAACAGAATGGTGCTGTGTGTACAGAAAAGATTTACAGGAATGGTAACTAAAGGATGCTTTTATGACTTTCTGTAAAGTGAACCTTTACTTTAATTGAGGGAAAACTTTAAGAATGACAACTGGACTTTTCTGCTGCAATCAATACAAACCTATTTCCTAACCTTTTGAAAAAAATATTTAAATGTCCTCCCATGAACAGCTTCCATTTCCTCCCCTGAATTACCTTGATTGGCCAGTGTTCCAGTGAAGACCGGGGGCTTGTTAACATGAGTAATTTCGATGACAATTGTCTGTGTAGCCGTTGTCCCTTTGCTGTCCTCCACCAGGATTTGTAGAGTATATAGCGGTATGGCCTCAAAATTCAGCTTGGGCACATTTGTTGTTATTAACTAGACAGAAAGATTAAGACGAAGATAAGTCAAAGCCAAATTATGTAAATTAAAATAATTAATGTAATACATTTCCCTTCATATTTTATCTGAGTCCTGCATAAACAGCTCTCCCTTGAATAGACATTCTGCTTGAATCTAATTCCTTTAATCAGGTCATACTATAATGTTGCTAAATGGGACCTAAAGGGAAAGTATAATGATTGCGCTATCAGTTTTATTCAATATGACAGTGCAAAGAGCAACTATAATGTGCAAAGTGCAATGACCCACAGTGAACGCTCACATATAATCTCCAAGGCTAGCCACAGGCCCTGAAGAACCCCGAAGAACAAATAGCGGAGAGACATCTGTCCATTGTGTGCACAGATGCAATAATCTGGTTTACTATGCATCCTACACATAGTTTATACCTTCTTTCACTTTTCTTCTTATAACACATAAAGGAATGACCAGGTTTGTTATACATGACCTGTATTAACTTATTTCTGTATACCCACACTCAATCTGCACCCACAATCTTTCCCAATACACTTATACAAACTAACTCATACATGAAGCCCTATTCAACACCTGCCATTGTATGAAGGCGAAACAAAAGTGTGTTGCATTAAAAAAGAGACTGTTAGATATATAATAATGGTGCCATGGTATAGGAAAGCCATTCTCACAGCTGCCCCATTACCAAAGAGAGAAGTATGTTACAAATTTGCCATTTGCAAAAAAGTATTATGTTAAAGATGGCTTCCATGTTGCAAAAATATGTAAATTAACATGTAAATAAATAAAGAGGAAAGAACGGCTCTTTATGGCAACTAGGAAATAGTTGTTTTTCACACTTAGGATTTAAAGCTCTACAGAGCTCAACTAGGTTGCATATCGATACATTTGGAGTGCACAAAAAGCATACAAAAAGGTGTAAAGCATAGGTTTGTCTCCCTTCCCAACACATTTCGCCATGAGACTTCCTCAGGGGAGAATAGAGACCAAACTTGACATATACTTTGAGAGACAGATAATTAGAAAAATGACATAATAATAGTACAAGTAGAACAGTTAGGGTGATAGCATAACCAAAAATACTACATATATAGGTAGAATTGTTACATCATGAAATATCTAAAGGATAAGATCTATAGGATTGATATTTCATGATGTAACAATTCTACCTATATATGTAGTATTTTTGGTTATGCTATCACCCTAATTGTTCTACTTGTAATATTATTATGGTATTTTTCTAATTATCTGTCCCTCATGGTATATGTCCAGTACCGTCTCTACTCTCCCTGAGAAAGCCATACGGCAAAATGCATCGGGAACAAAGACAAACCTATGCTTGATGCCTATTTTTGAGATAAGATTGTATGCTTTTTGTGCACTGCAAATGTATTGATTTGCAACCTAGCTGAGCTCTGTATAGCTTTAAATCCTAAGTGTGAAATACAACTATTTCCTAAACCACTGTAGTTGTCATAAAGAGCCGTTCTTTCCTCTTTATTTATTTATGCAATACCAGTTTTTCACCTTTGCAGTGCATGATATCAGGAGTTACCATGGACAGCACAGACATTTCCTTTTTGGAAATGTAAAATTTACATTTATAATTCTGGTTTACCTATATTTTCTGCAGAATACAATCTGTACAAGCTGCAGGGTAAGTAATGGAAGTGAAGAGAGTCATTTACAGTAATTAACTTATTAAAAGATCAATGATCTTGTTTTATGTGCAACCTGAGAAAGCATTAAAGAGCGGGATTGATTTTTTTTTAATCACATTACTTACTTACACTTAGTAGAAATTCTGAATCTTCCAAATCATTAGGATGAAGATTACGTCTTTGATAACTACCAAAGGAATAAAGCAAAACTCAAGGCAAGATTTTGTTTTGTAGTTTGGGTAGAAGAATAAAACCTAGTATGCGGTTTGATCTCATTTTGGGTTAAAGTCAAACTTATGCTGTTTAATGTTCTCCATTTCCACAAACCTATGTTGATATTTGGGCTGATGATTTTTAAAGGATTTTCTAATGTGTGTGAATGTCCTTAGAAAAATTTCTTCTACGAATGAATGATCTAAGAACATTTTCGCTTTTGAGTGTACTTAGTCTATAGGATTGAATGTTCCTAAGATATTTTCTTTTGGGATTGAATGTTCTGAGGGTATTTTCTTGTTTAATTGAATGTCCTTAGGTTATTTTTCTTTTTTGAGAGTATATTCATATGCTATTCTATCTAAATAATTAATGAAATTAAAGTATTTTCTCTTCTGATAGAAAGTTCTTTTGGCTATTTTACCCTAAGATTGAATGTTCTCTTTTGAATAGGTATTTATTGGACTATAAAAATGAATGTTCTGTTGCTTTTTCTGTTCTGAGTATATGTTCTTAAGCTATAGGATCATAGGGTATTCAGCTCTTCTAGGTGAAAGTTTTAATATTCTCCTGAGATTAAATGCTCTTCTATTTACTGTTTGGAATGAATATTCTTATACTATAGGATTGAACGTTAAACTATAGAATTGAATGTCCTGACTGTATTACTCTTCTGAATGAATGTTCACAGGCTATATTTCTTAGGTCCCAATGTTTTCCTTTAAATGAAAGTTCCTAGGCTGTAGTAATGAATATTGGGCAATAGGATTGAATGTTCATAGGCTATTTTGCTCTCCTGGGGTCTTTTCTTATTAGATCAAAAAGTCTTGGGGTATTTTTTTCTTTTGGGCAATGTACTTAGGCTACAGAAATGAATTTTAGGCTATAGAATCAAATGTCTGGTGCCAAGAATATGTTATTAAGAGCCCCCTTCATCCCTTTTAGAAGCAACAACTGATACTTTGCGTAGCTGCTGTCTCTCAATCCTGGCTTAGTAACAAAAGGGCTCGCCACCCAATATTGGAAACCAATGGAACTGTTTCTGTGTTTCTTATGGTCCTGTGACAGAGTGTCCCAAAATTGGCAGGGAAAGTGCATTAAAGGTTCCAGGGAAATGAAAGTGATTATGTTTGTATAGGTTTTTAGGAAGAAACCAGGTTCTTTAAGGCCCTGGAGCCGGCCAAGGGAAGTGAAGGGTGGGGTCCTTGGCCCAATCCAATCCTGATTTGGGTTATATGCACCTGCACTCAGGTGCAAGGAAGGAGAGAATTGATCAGCAAGAGGCTGAGGAAAGTGATCAGCAAGAGGCTGAGAAGGGAGCCAGAGTGGATTCCAGGCTGAAAGAGAGCTAGAGGGTTTCAGGCTGAAGAGAGAGCCAGAGGGTTCCAGGCTGGAGAGAGCCAGAGGATTCCAGGCTGGAGGGAGCCAGGGGGTTTCAGGCTGAGAGAGAGCCAGAGGGTTCCAGGCTGGAGAGAGAGAGACAGAGGGTTCCAGGAAAGCCAGCGCCCAAACAATACTAGAAAGTTGTCAGTTAACAGTACTGATATACTGTATAAGTTAGGAAGAGAGGGCACCAAGCCAGATGCCCAGCTGGCTACTGTTTATTGTTTTGTTGTGAAGTGCTGGAGAGTGTGCTGTAACATCTGGCTAAACAAATAAAAACTGCTATTATTTTGAACTTTTGGAGTCTACTGCCTCTAATCTGCCCTGTAAGCATCCCGTTACCATGA
The DNA here is from genome assembly GCF_032062135.1 of Pyxicephalus adspersus. Lineage (NCBI taxonomy): Eukaryota > Metazoa > Chordata > Amphibia > Anura > Pyxicephalidae > Pyxicephalus > Pyxicephalus adspersus. The sequence goes on along the minus strand of NC_092865.1, from coordinate 58,528,915 downwards.
GTAACCCCCAGTGCTATACCACAGTCCCTTTCAAGAAAAACACTATCATGCACTTTTTGAACATACCCTTCATATTGCCATAATCCAAACTGTATATGTGATTAAAATATTTTACCTCCCAGTTATTTGCAGCCTTGGGGATAATGATGAATGGGTGAACCACTGGATTAGAGTTTACAATAAAAGGAGCACCGACTATTCTGTCAAATTGAGCAGCTGTGGCGGAAATCCTGGCAACCAATGTGCTCTGAGGGGCATCTTCAGACAGGGTCACATTGCTGGGTAGAAACAGTGTTGGTGCAGCTGTAAGCACTAAAAAAAGACAAGAAGTCAGTAATTCTTTGCAATTTGGGGGAAGAATAATATAATATGTTTTACACCAACCAACCATTTTTTCTTGGTTTTGTATTTTGATGCCCAACTGCAGATTAGCCTAAGGTATGTAGGCAAATGATAGACCCTTGCCACGTCCACTATAAAAAATATTAGTACAAACAAATAAATGGTTAACCGAAGTGCCTCTTTACCACTACTTTTTCTTTATATTGGCTTTTCAAAATAGCAAATGGAAGAAATTAGAGGCTGGATGAAGTTTTAGTGAAAAATAACACTTTGGTATCTTTTTTTATAAAACAGTGAATCAGACATGAGTTTCAATTGCTATAATTGATTCCCACTAGGGATTTTTTGAGGGAATGTCAGATCTCCTGTCTTATAATATAGCCCTTTGTATTAGTCATTGCACATATCCTTACAGCTACCATATGCCTTATAGCTTTACCCTGCAAATCAAGCTGCCTGCCTTCATTCTCGGATTTGAGGTCTTGAGTGGGAGATGTCAGGTTGACAGAACAAATGTCGGCAAGGTTGAATAATCGCCTAGACAAATTTGATGCGTTCTGGACCCCATGGGACCAATTGGTCTCATCGGATCTTGTCTGATCTGGAGCAATTACTATACCCATGGTATGAGCCACCGGATGGAGATGTCGTCTAACACCCCCCTCCCCACTTCCCCCTTTCTCCTTTTCTTACCTTCTTTTTTCTCTTATTTTACCATACTCTGACAAATGTATCAGTCTTGGACAGCATAGATGCATTGTCTTTGATGTTTATAATGGTTCTGCTTAGGGTTAGGGCATTGCAGACAGTATTCTCTGTAACATGTGCAACAATCCATTCATAGATTGAGCATAGTTATACTGTAGCAAAGGAACTTGTATAGCTGGCTTCCCGGAGGAGCCTAAATCCCTATGTGGCAGATTGCACGTTGTTATGTTTACTGTCTTAAGTACTGCTGTTTTTTTCTCTTTTATGTATGACCTTAAGTTCTTATCTCATGTATGTCATTGTTGTTTAATTTTCTCCAAAAACTTTTTTAAAAATTCTTAGATTTAAAAAAAATGAGTTTACATGAATAAAGATTTCCTGCACTCACCTTGAGCACTGCTGAGTAATATTGCCACCTGGAACAAGTACATCCTGAGAATGTTGTCCAGCAGAGCTTGTGACAGGTACATACAATGCAAGTGATCTAATACACGGCAATTAATAGACTGTTATATAAGTGGGGCACACCTCCATCAATAAAACCCTATACACCTAAAGGTTTGTCTTGGATGCAGTTACAATTAGGAAGAATAACACTTTGGAAAAGTCTTGCTACACTTGTTTACCTAGACACCATTTCATTTCACGATAACTGGCTCCAGAGCTGCTCATCTGTGACGGAGTAAACATTGGCATTTACAATAACTCAAACTCTACATTTAAAGGCAACCAACAAAAAAAATGAGAGTTGCAGTTACTGACTCTTTGAAGGGATGAAATCTTTTATTTACAGAATACAATTGATTTGTCCTTTGCAGCTTTGGTGAGATTTTGCTATCCGAAGATTTGCTGCATTTGTAATATATTCAAGTTTATTGTTGGATTTGTTATGGAAGTGAGGACATTAAAAAAAAAAAACTTCTATTTCCAGGACTGAATGCTGGTTAACATATAGTTTGTGCTCTAGGATAGGCAATTTAGAAACTTGGCTTTTTCTGCCACCTGCTGTACATATTATTGAATACAATAGAATAACATGGCTACAAAATCTCTTAAAAGACCACAAAAATCAATAAAAAAAATGCAAAAATTGTAAATTACTGTTTGACCATGCTTGCGTTTGTGATTTTAGGGGCATAGGAAAAAAAAGTCTGATCCAAATACCAGTATATACTGAACACATGTGCCACATACATTATATGCACAAAATAAATTAAAATCCTTATTATTTTTCCAAAATTAACAGTCTGACAGACAATCATAGAAAAAAAACACCCTTCCATAACATACATTTGTCTATACATATAATATAGACCTAGAACTAACATTTGGTCTGAGTCTGACTTAAAGTGGACCTTCCACTGAAATAATATGTAAACTGCCATTGCTGAACCTAAAAGGTAATTTCCTAATTGTAAAGCTAATCTCCTGGTTTCAGTAGCCTCAGTCACACCGAAAATAATTGGGCATATAACTGTGTGAAAATACGTTGAACACCTGAGCTGTATACTCTTTCGGGGTCAGTGATTTCAGAAAGATTTAAAGGCTGAGAATCAGAACATCAAACTGGTAAGTGGTATTTTTAAACCAGGTCAGACATGGCAGCTTACATATTATCTCAGTGGAAGATCCATAGTATAACACAAAGTCATTTAAACGTTTGGGATATCAGTTTGTCTGGTTTGGAAGCATAAGTTTTTGTGAATCAAATTCAACTACTTTGGTGCAAATGAAAGCAACAAGAGGTGGACAATTGGGGTGACAGCAGGCCAACCCCCAGATATGAAATGGTTTTACCGCAGGCCATTTCTCTACTTATTCTTTTGGACTGATTTTCATTGGTCATGTATGTGCCCTTGAGACTTCTGGTACCATACAGTAGCATGAGGTGGCACTTGCAGCCCACTCAGGGTTGCACAGGTGGTCCAGATCCTCTAGTAAGGCACATCCATATGTCATTGCAACATTTGCTCTTTCTGCCAGCACTGTCTCCTAAGGAAAGCTGGAAAGAGTCACAGAAGAGCAACCACCTAACAGCATGACCAATATTTGCATCTTTTTTGGAGGAGCACTGCCACTAGGCATGTTTCTGATCAAACTGTCCGAAACAGACGCCATCAGGGTGGCATGTGGGCTCAATGCCCTGTAGTAAGACCTATTTTTACAGCCTGGCACCATGCAGCTCTATTGGCACTGAACACCAAAATTGGCAACTTTGCTAATGGTGCCCTTTACAAATGAGAGTAGGTTCACACTCAGCACGTGCGACAGACATGAAAGTCAAGAGATGCCATGGTGCCTGCAACATCGTCCAGCAAGAAAAGTTTAGCAGTGGGTTAGTGATGATGTTATGGATTCACTCCGTGGGAGGTGCCATGGGATTACCCTAATCGCAAAGTCTAAATTACACCTGGTCTTTCTTGGAACAATTCTAAGGTGTGATGGACTGGTAACTCTGGTGGCTTTAAGACTACGTTGCTGCAGGGTGACACCAGGTCCTTCCCCCAGATTCTCCCCACCAGGGGTGAAATGTAATAGGCGGGTTCAGTGCAGGAACAGCTAACAGAGCAAGTTCAAGGCTGGTTGATGTCAAGCCAAGTGGCTACCTGTAGATGTAGTCGTAAACAGGCTGAGGTCAGGTTACAGAAAAGCAGACAAAGCTGGTGAAATAAACATGGAGAGGATCCAGCAGTTTCTGCCAAGATTGTAGAGACCTAAATAACCATTTTAATTCTAAGTCTTGTCTATGCATGAAGGCACATGCTTGGCACAACTGTTGCTTTTACATGGAACAAAACATCACGGAGGATCTCTGTTGATTGCTTGCCAGTCTATTTGCAATTTTATGCAGCACTAGAATTCACAGCATATTTATGTACAAATAATGGGTACAATTGCATAGTATAGGGGGAATACCCTTAAAGGGCCGCACAGACCTCCACTAGCTAGTTAATGGTACTTTGACTGCTGTCCCAGCTTTATGTGGCAGTTTCAGGATGATAAAGGCATTAATGCCTTTGGTCCCCACATTCCGCAGAACTCAATCCAATAAAGACCCTTTGGAATATTATGTATCAATGTACCAGACTCTTCCAAGGGGTGCCACGGACTGTCCAGGATTCCATTGTGAATCCAGCCTTCATTGACTGTTCTTATATGTATTTGTTCTCACTGAGGTACTCAATGTATTGCAATAAAGATTTTCATTATCATAACACCTAAAACAATAAGGGGTTAGAGTGAAGGGGTAGGGAGAGGGAAAAAAAGAGTAAAAGTAGGGTAAATATGGGATTGAGTAGAGTTCTCCCGAAGACATTACAATTTGGAGACCCCAGACATCCATTGGTCTTTGTCTCTTGGTCCAAATTGGGTTGGGTTAGATGGGTTAGAAGAACCCTTCAAAGGTTCTTCTTCTATCTGGGTCCCTTCTAGATATATTCACCCACTCCATGTGTGCTTTTGACTAGTTTACCAAAGCATAATCCAAAAACTGTCACCGAAAAAAAGAGTAAGAAGAACTTTTCCAGTGGGTATACTTTATACAGTAACAACTGTCTCAGAAGAAGCTTTCCTTTACATGTTGTGTCTCTGACAAATGAAGGGGTATTTCCCCATAAAACACAGCCAGCAACAAATAATGTACATAGGCTTTACGTTTTCCCTAATCCCAATCTAAAAAAATAAATCTACTTTAGGGCAACCAACATCTGCAGCAATAGGGAGGTCAACAATTCAGCACCTACATCTGCAGCAGTGATAATCTTTGTATTTTGCTGAAAGCTTAAAGTGGTACTTAGCTCCCAAATCTCAATAATTAATCTTTATGTTTCTCTTTTGCTCATAGGAGACATAGGAGACACAGAACTCTATGTTCACCGTCATTACAATCCATATGTGTTTCAAAGACTTGTGCGTTCATTTCTGGTATAGATCAGCGATGTAAACGGAATTTCACAAGTCAGTGATGAATCTTTCACTTGCTACTAAAGCTGGGGAAAGTTTGGGAAAAGTTCTCCCTCGGTCATTGCAAACAACCAATGCAACGTTGCTCCTCAGAGTGGAATTGCAACAACAATTTTTTTTTACCCAGGCTAAGTGATTGCACTATGACAAGTTCGGACCAATGACTTTGGGAACTGAAAAGGACAAATTTTGGATATTGTGCCATCCTCAAGGACATGAACAATTTGGAAAATTATGGAACGTCAATCAAGCTCATCAGAGTCTTTAAACCTCTTCAGGAGAGCTAAATTTTTACAGCAGAATAAGTCAAATTCTCCCCAGTCAAAGAGAAAGGGAATGGTTAGGTATGTATTGTCTGCACTAAGGCATAACTTTACCTTTAAATTGGAAAAGAAAAGTTTCTGGGTTTTTTTGTTTTTCTTTAAGAACTATGGCAAACAATCTTCTGCTTTTAAAATCCTTTGGGGTGTATTGGATGCCTGGTCTTTCCAATTGGCCTAGTTCTATTCCTTAGCCTCTACGGCCATGCTGTGCCCTGTTGTACCATTGGGGCTGGAGGATGGAATCACCACTTGCAATGAGTAGACCAGACATCCCACAATATTGAATGTAGAAGATTCCTTGGTTGACAGCTCTTCAAGAAGATAGGTGGCCAGAGGGAATGGGAGGCAGAATTTTAAACTGTAATTCCTTTAACTTTTGCTTGGAACTTTCAATTTTTTCTATTTGGAAAGACAGATATGCTTTAAAGTAGCTCCAAATCTTTATTGAATGATGTTCAGTTTGCTTTTGCACTGTGTATCATCATATCATTATCATCATGTATTTTTCTTTTACAAAATACTAGTTTCTGCCTTTTTCATCCTTTTTTGAACCTCAGTGCAGTTGATCATTTACTGATGGTGACAACAGTGGAAAATCCTTGCACAATAAGTGTCGACATATTAGCTTTATGTCACCTTTGAAAGTGTTTGTGACAGTATGACAAAGGATCAGATCGACTGAGAGTGATTGACAGAGAGAGAACTTTGCCTCTGCCAGCAGATAATACCCGCACAGGGACCTTTATGGCACGGTTACTTGGAATTATTTTAATGGAGGTTGAGGATATAAAAACATTAATAATGACTTTAAAGTGTTTTATTATTAATATTATTACCAATATTAAACTGTATTTATAAAGTGTAAACATATTACACAGCTCTGTACATTAAATAGGGGTTGCAAATGGCTTACAAATACAAACACAAAATTACAATACCATGTTATAGATTATATGAATTTTGGGTTTAAATATACTATAAATAACAATCTAATTCTGATTGCACAGACTGCAGAACTAATATAAAACTGCACAGGATTTTAAGAATAGTTAGGCTTTTTAATGATATATGTATATATGTATTAATAGAATTTAGATGGTGATAGGAAAAGATGGAAAGTTTTCAGTGTATGTAAACCCAACATAAAATTATATATTTTGCAGCTTAAAAATCCCTATATGTGGCAGCTGCATTAGGATAATCCTACCAATAACATACTTCTTGATCACAATTGTCAACATTCGCTTACCATATTGGATCTATGGAGAAGTGTTCTAACCCTTGACTGTCTCATTCTTCGAGATCAAATGGTATTTTTCTGTATTTTCCAAAATGCATAAAGTCTGAAAAAGAAAACAGAATGTAGCTATCACTACCAATGACTGCTGTTTTTTTTTTTTTTTTCTTGGGTTTACATACACATTTGTCCAGAAATAATCCTATACATTTTAGTATCTGATTTCTCACTCTTCTTCAGACTTACAATAGCTATAATACTGTAAGGACCTGTCTTGTATACACAATAATGTTTCCTTTATTTTCACCTAGTGATCCTGCTTCTTAAATACATCCTGTCCTAGGGTGACAACAATCATTCAGTGTACTGTATAGAAAGGCGGCATTGTCATGTCAGCTTCCTGCTGCTAATTTTGTCTAAAGAAAAATTGTCATCGTTTATCCTTTAATTTATGAATAAATACTATAAGATAAGTGGGAAGGTATACTAAAGTGATCTGGGCAGTACATTGGTTGAGCTTTCAGTGTAGGAAAAGCAAAAAGTATATTTGAAAAAAAGAAAACTAATGCAACCAACACATCTAAACACTGATAAGCTGCAATTTATTATATTTTTCTTCTTGGGTTGGTATTTATAAATTAATTTCAGTTACGTATGAGTTGTCTTTACATATGAGTTGTGAAATATTTTTATACCATTCATACCATAAAGTTAGGTTGTTTTGGAGGAGTTTAGATTTGGAGTATGCAGTATAAATATTTTGCATTTTTTTACCAGTGCAGTTACATATTTTAGGTGCTCTTATTCTCTCACTGACAGATCTAGTTATCGTTTTGGCTAGTCTGTTTTTATTAGGCCTATTTGATCTGTATTTGCATTTTTGCACTGTTCTCTTTGTGGTCTGTAAATTCTGTGACTTTCCTTCCTTCTTTGTAAGATATTGCAGATTCCTTGCTTCATTTTATAAGACTAAATTCTGATTAGAGAATGTACATTGCTGGGAAGTATCAATAAATATATGCTTTGGGTGCTGGGTTGTAATAAACTATCTGCTTGTGCAATTGAAATCTGAGTAAAAGTGGTTATACCTACCAGGAAATTGCCATACGATGTCTGGCATAAGGGCCTGGGCTGATAGATTTGGGTTTGTGTCTAGTGGGATAACTATAGCCAGAAGCTATGGGACCCGAGAGTGGGATAAGGGGGCTCCACTTGGAGGGTTGTTTAATATCCTCATTCCATGTAAGGCAGTGTCAGATCTTGTTTGAATCCCCTATCTGGGAGTAGATGTTTTGCCTTTAGAAATTCTGGCCATCTGTCCCAGCATTTGAATATTACCTCCTATGCCTTAAATGATACTCTATGCAATATATTTGATTGATTTGATGAAAATGGGGTAGCGGCCAAACTAAAAGTATTCTAAAATATGCAGTCTAGTTCACAAATTGTGGAGTTGGAGAAAGTGCAGAGACGGGAAACTAAATTAATAAAAGGAATGGAGGAGTTCAGCTATGAGGAGAGATTAGCTGAACTGAATCTATTCTCCTTTGAGAAGAGACGTATAAGGGGGGATATGATCACCCTGTATAAATATATAAATGGTCTATATAGAGAATTCTCTTACCAAATATTCACTTTGGGATCATTACAAAGAACAAGAGGGCACTGTTTGCGTCTGGAGGAAAAGAAGTTTAAGCTCCGGATAAGGAAGGGATTCTTCACTGTAAGGTCTGTGAAAATGTGGAATCGGCTCCCTCAGGAAGTAATTTCAGCAACTACTATAGATTGCTTTAAGAAAAAGCTGAATGTTTTTCAAGTAGCACAGAATATAACTGGGGATTAAAGCTTTAAAGTAAAGATAGGAGACTGTTTTTTCAGGGAATATCCGATTGACTCACGGGAACAGGAAGGATTTTTTTTTCCTGTTGGAGCAAATTGTACCAGGTTTTTTTTGTTGCCTTCCCCTGGATTAACTATGTGATTGGGCAAGGTGGGGGTGGTGGTTTGTCAACCATCATAAGAAAAATAAAACCCCTTTTCGAGTTTAAATCAAAATTTAAATTGGTTATAATGATAAAACTTTTCACTATTCATGTTAAGTGGATAGTATTTTATATACTTTTAGTAAATGAAAAAGATTGATTAAAACTTATTCTTGTATTGATCAAAAAAACAATATAACAAATTGCATAGGGGCATGTCTAGTATAACACATTGGGTCTGATTTAAAAAAAGATCTCTAAGCATGGGGAAGATAGACAATATAGGTGAACATGGGTGATCTAGCAAACCTGGAAAGGATCTGGTCCACAACTAAAAATATTTGACAACCAATAGCAAGAAATCTTTTATAGGTGTGCTGGATCACCCAGGTTCTTCTATGGTGGTGTATCCTCCCCAGTCTTGGAGAGCTTTAGTAAGTAAGGCCCAGTGTTTCTGAGGCTGGAAAATACCTAATTGTCCCAAAAAGTGATAAGACATTTCAGATCTGTAATTCTAAAAAAAATTAATTGAGCTATAGGCAGGTTAATTGTTGTATAACCATCCAGAACCAAAACCAAACTAATGACCATCATTTAAACTTGAAAAGGTCTCATCATTTCAGAATACAATTGATGAAAAGGATCTTAGTTACAATTCCTATATTTATGATATCTATGGTACATCTTGTCTTCTTTAGGTGGCATAGAGCTGCTTGTGAGAATCTGGTAAACCAAAATGTCCTGGTCCCAAAGGAAGAGCAAATCAGTGACAGTGACTCTGGATCTTTCACAACCTCGGAGCAGAAGAAGAGAGGTCTCGGTCATAAAGTGAAGTTCTTCTTGGGCAGAATAATCCACTCCAAAGTAAAGGAACCCAATTCCATGAAACTTAGCAATGCCACAGCTTCTAAGAGTAATTCACCCTTGATGTCACCAAAACAGCATCTACTTCCTAAAATAATTCAACATCTGCCACTGACACGAGAGGCAGCCAAGAGGTCAAGGAGAAGGATATCACAGGCTGGTAAGATGGTCAGTTGTTTGTAAGAACTGGAATTGGAATCTGTAAGGTCTTTGTGTCTTCTAAGTGAAGTGTGAAAATGAAGTGTAGACCAATGACCTCAACACAACTGTGAGATTCTTATTGTGGGTGAGATGTGCTAAACCTAAGTGTCCTAAGAGTTCCAGGAGAAAAACATGAATGGGTTATCATGTCTGCAACTGTTCCTTGTTAGACAGCCTAGTAAATAACATGATGAATGATGGGGGAAAAGTCACATTGATGCCTTGATGTGGTATGGAGATTTACCTATTTTGCCATATAAGGGGTCCAAGTTACTTGACTGGGAACACACATTTAAATATAGGGATTGCTGTTGTAGACTTCCAGCTAAAAATGTAGTCCCGTTGTTTTTTTGCTGATAATACATTTTATTCATTGATGTGGAACAGGTAGCCTTCAATAAAATACTTTGGATCACTAACTCAAATTTAAAAGCAAGATTGTCAACCCGAGAGACAGGGAACTTTTTGAAGCTGCCATTAATTTTTTTTATTATGATAAAAATCGTATACATACCATTTTTTTCTAAAGTCGTATGGCCAGTCAACTGTCCTTCTTCCCTAACTAGGCTTTTCTTCAGGGCTGAATGGCTCTCCTGTAGTTAAAGATGAATCTTGCTCGGTCCATGAGGTCTGGAACTCAGTTATAATGCATTCCCAGGAAGAAGGTTCATGACAGCCTGGGCTGAGATGGAGAGGGTTCTCATTCTGGACCCTCTCCCTCTGAGCCCTGGCTGTCATAGTCCTACCTCCTTGGAGTGCGTTAAATCTCAGCTCAAGCACTTAAATAGTGAGCAAGGTTCATGTGTCATTACACGAGAGCAACTGGGCCAAGAAGAAACAATCTGGTTGGTATTTAACCTAGACATTGTACTGTAACAAAGGTGAATTTCCACCAAACGTTATTTTATATTGTAGGCAAAAATTATTATGCTTTAATTACAAATAGATATTTGTACATATATGTATGTAGAAAGAACATAGAGAGTGAAGCCAGTGGATTTTAGTGAGTCAGCTAACTCATATATAGGGGTGTAGACATACAAAAAGAAGAGGGGGCACAGTAAACATGCCCGCCCCACTACACCCCTGCCTTTGTGTTACTCAAAGAAATTTCCCCCAGAGTGACATCATGATACCAGCACCTGCCCACTCTCTTATTGTAGGCTCAAAGAGACAACCCGCCCACCACCCTCAGCCTGCAATTCTATACGGGCAACATGGTCCGCGGCTCTGGCCAGTGCCCCCCCAACGAGATCCTTCTTCTAACCCAACAGGGGGCAGATAGGATTACCAAAAAATTATTTGCAAAATAAGAGTGGGCACGAGTGCATTCCTGAAAAATGTGAGGGCGCAGTGTTCCCACCCATGCCACACCACACCCGCTCATAGAGTTATGTGGTGAGAAGGGATAAGAAAGCACAATTATGCTGCACTGCAAGGCAAGAAGCATTTGTAATGAGCAAAAATTGTACACATACAGTATTACACATGGAACACTACTTTTTTTTTTAATGGTTTTAGGTAATATTAACATTACGCCGATCTTTTTAGTGTTCATCTAAAAAACATTAGAAAGGCTGCCCTTTTCAGAACTAATCTTTAATCAAGAAGACCTGTCATTTTTTATCCTAATTATATATCACTTTGAATTCATTTAAAACTGGCCTTCAAGTAGATATAAAAAATTATATCACATTACTAAATGTATATTTTTAATGCATGAAGTGTTAATATGGTAACAGCTTCCTGTAGGCCCTGTACACCAGAATTTGGACATAGAAGGGAGAAGCATCACAATGAGCCAATCAGGTGTTCTGCAGTGACAGAAGCATGCTAATAGAAGGAGAGAGCAGACTGACTCTCATGAACTCTCCTTTCATATGGAGAACAGCAAGAAAAAGTGAATCTATAGTAGAGAAAGACTGGGTTTCCTTCCCTGCCAGACATTTTAGAAAGAACTTCTTGCATGACATTGATAACTGCATAACAAACTACACTTTGTGTTTCTTGAGACTATAAAAGGCTCCTGCATGAAAACGTCCCACCCTATAGCTTAAATAAGGTCCTGTAGCTTTCAGTTTCACCTCTGAAATGCAATTTACTGGTATTTGCTGAGCGTCACTTATAAGACTTTTTTTCTTTGAAAGCAATTCTCCAGCTGGATGTTGATGTTGTAGAGGCAGAGACGGAGCGACTGATGGCGGACAAACTTATTGTATGCTCCAAGAGAACAACAAGGCGCGTGTCTGTCACCTCACTTCCTACCGGCCTGCAGAAGGTACAAATCTATTAATATTGAATGGCTTTTTATACAATGACTAAATGTTCAATGGACTTTTATTCCTCCCCAACTAACATCTGATGTACTACACACTTCCAAAATTGAATGAAAAACTCAAACAATCCTATAATCTCAGAAACTTCCTTTATAAAAAATGTAGATTTATTCACAATGTATTTATTAGCGTTCATGCCTTTTAGACAGAAGGCTTTATTCATAGCTTCCGTGTACAACATGTAAGTGCTTTTTAATATATTTTCTGCTACTTTGGAAATGGACTTTTTAGGTCAGTGTTTCTCAACCAGGGTTCCTCCAGAGGTTGCTAGCATTCCTTGAGCAATGAGCAGTTTGTGCCAGGTCAGTTCAGTGACACCAATGATCTTTTTGGATATCTATGAGAGTGACATTTTTCACAATGGCCAGCAATGTAAGAGGCATTCTTCCTATTGACCACCACACTAATATACTGTGAGCTGTGAACACAGTCAGGGGTGCACAGATGGAGGTGCAGCTGAACGGTGGCCCCTGGACAATCTTTAGCCAGCAGTAGGCCCTGCAGCAGCTTGCAGGCGAGGAACATGGAATCTGCTGCAGAGACTCCTGCTGACTGAGGGTACACAAGAGCGAGCGAGATAAAGAATAGCGAGGAAAAGATAAAGATAGAGACCGGGGTGGGGGGTAACTAGTAGATTTCGCACAGGGGTCAGCTGTAGTCTGTGTCCAGCACCTGATACAGTAATTATAGAAAGGGTTCCTTGAGACCTAAAAGTTTTTTCAAGGGTTCCCCTATGTTAATAAAGGCTGAGAAAGGCAGCTTAATGTTTATTAAAAGACATGCTTTGATGAATTAATTGTGGAGGAAAGTGAGTGTCTTGCACAGAACCTTGACCTCAACCCTTGCCAACACCCATAGAAAGAATTAGAAAGCTGATTGTGAGCCAGATCTTTATATTTAACATTAGTACCTGGCCTCACAAATGCTCTTCTGGCCAAATGGGGACACATTCCCAAAGACACAAAAAAAATGAAGCTATATCATTGAAGTTATAGATACAAAGGAGTGTGGTTGGGAAGTGAATCTTCCACTAAAATGGTTCATAAAGTCTGCACCACCTACCCCCTTCCTAAATCACTATTAGTAGAGGTAAATATCTTGTGCCTCACAGTGCCTAGGAAGATGATCTCATCCTTTTATTACATTACTGGTGAATGCAGAGTAGCTGACACCTCATAAATATTACCTGGAATGTCTTTGAAAAATTTTGCCTGCTCCATATTCACCATGTTCACTAGGTAGAGCAGCTCAGACAGGGAAAGTAGACCTTCGGTTTTAGTGGATGGTCTTCAATAAAGCAGAACTATATAATAAAAATAAGAAATCTGTGACCAGGCAGGTACTTTATTGCAGGTGATGACAGGACAGGACAGGTGATGTCTCTTCTGCAATATTATAAACCTACCTACCCAAATACACTTACCTGTCCCTGCTCCATCATGGGTACTCCCATCTTTCTTGGTCCTCTTTTACATGTTTGATCTTCAGCCATCCTAATTAGCCAGACTAGAATGGCATTAGACAAGATACCCAGCATTGCACAATAATCTGATTGTTAATAGGTAGCAATATTTTAATACAGAAGGGACATTTCCTATGTATTGTTCAGTGTTGTGTGTAATATCTTGGATAAACTTAACAATAAAAACCCATCAGGAGCACAAAAATCTAAACATCATAGCAAATGGATACAATACATATCAAGTGATCACACAGTGCCATCTTGTGGTTATACATGTTATTGCTTTCATATTTAGCATCAGCTATGAAAAGCTCATTAAAGTAAAACCATTGATAAATTTGTCCCAGAAATGGCAATATGGGGTTAGTGCTTTACAACCTCAGATGAACATTTTATAGTAGTCTGGATTATTTTCCTACTTGTGATATTACCTGCACCTGGAATTCCACAATTCATGTTACTATTTGGCCATACAAGGCAAAGTAACAATGTATTTTTTACATTTTTGGATAGGATAATGAATGCTTAAAACTCCTTAAACTTTTTTTTCTGTTGAGGTCTTCAGTTGGTATTTAACCTCCTTTTTTTGTTTTGGTGACCATTGCCACAGGAAAAAAAGTGGCAGAAAAACCAAACTTTTACAGTTGTCCATTGAATATGCTTTTGCTCAGTTTGCAATGTTCAAACATAGGCTAAAGTTCAGTTTCTGCAAAAGCTGAACCAAAATGCATTTTGCTAACTTCCTGATTGGTAAGGTAAGCATCATTTGTGAGCACCTAAAAGTAACCCACGGATAACAGTTGCCTTCTGTGTACATTTTCTATCTACCACGTCTACTATGAGCATTTTAAATGGTTGGTGGACGTCAAGTAGCAGGACCAACCAAGCCAGCCAATGAGAATGCTCATACAGTGGTTGTGGTGTCAGGGCTAGTAATGTTTAATAGTGGCAGTGTTGGTGGTGAACGATTGTACACAATCGGCAGCAGTAACCTGCCATGTACCAAAACCACAAACCAGCTCCAACAGAGAAATGTTCAGGTCTTTCAAAACTTAACTGAATTTCAGATGTTTGGATCATATTCAAACAGCAACACTACTTGAAAAAAATAAAAGAGGAAGAGAGGGGACATTTTCTAGAGGGGGCAGCTCTATAGGTCACTGCTATGCCTTACTTTGGAGAGGACAAGAGAAGATAATCTCCCAAACCAGACACAGACAACAGGGCTTTAACTATTCCCTACTCTATACTAAAAACTAAAACAAAAACTTCAGGATATATATTTTTAAAAAATACTCAGTAAAAATTCTGTATTTATCTTCTATATCTAATTCCACGTATAGGGGAAGCATGAGAAAGCCCCCCTTGCCATTCACAATACAACACTTAGCATCTGGGGGATCCATCAACAAGCCTGAGTGCCTAGAGGGAATGCATAGCCTCTGGCCCTGGATTGATTTATACAGCGTATTGTGCCTCCTATAAAGAGAACCTGTTACATTGCCTACAAGGGCCACAGTAAAGGTTTACTTTATGCTGCACAGCACTTTACACTTTAACAGTTACAGCTAAAGTACATTGGCTATTGTGAATTGTATGGCTTTTTTTCCTTTATGTAGGGTTCATATTCATCTAAAAAGAAACATTTTGCACTGATGAGACGGAAGAAGAAGGCTGTAGAGAAGGTGAAACAGCAGTCGGAGTACACAGTGCATGGCTTACAAATGCAGGTAAACTCACAGGCTGAAGGGATAATAGGGATATCTTGTCTATACTATTGAACGTAGTAACAGGCAAGGCTGGAACACTAAAATTTTTGTAAAATTGTTTTTATTACCAATCATAGATACATTTTATGGGGCATTGCTTGTCTGATGTACTTATAACAGGCATAGGTTATCAGTTTAGCATTTCTGCCAACACCCTTGGCATTGGCCTTGGTTGGCAGGACTGCCAGGGGAATAGCACATGGTGGTATGGACCAATGGCAAGAGATTCCAGAGTATAATTAATAGTTTTTAGGCAGTCGTGCTTTTGCCAAGGCAGTTCAAGAAAGTGTGGAACAAGAGAACACCAACTAAGTTCTAGGATTAACAACACATTTCAGGAACTTTAAGGTTCCCCCCTTCATCAGTGCTTACTGAACCTTTAGAAGAAGTCCTGTATTTACCCAGCCCCTCCACTGCCCAAAATGCAGGCCACTTGAATAGATGCTTACCCCACTCCCTGTTCCAGTAATCTTCACTGTGTGACCAAGTCAGAGGCTGCACAATCTTGAAAAAAATGGTTTCCGACCTGCGCACATATACACCATGGCCCCATTCATTCCAAGGAGAATGGTGATAGCAGCCTCCAGCAAGCTGGAAAGAATAGCTTTCAAAGAGGATTAAATGGTCCAAGTGGAAAATATATACTAGAACAAGACACAAAGGGATGTTAGGAAAAAGCCCTGGGAAACGTGCTGCAGAGTAGGAATGTAAAGCAGACCCCATATATCTGATTATTACCCCCAGCTAAATGACTTGTAGCATAACGCATTACCTTTTACATTACAGGTGGATGACCTTATTGAAACAATTGCTAAAAAATCCAACAAGCTCTTGGAGCAGAGACACGAGGAATTACGTCAGTGTCAGTCTCTAGGCGATGAAATACTTCAGTGTTCAAAGCAGTTCCAGAGAGTTTCCAAAAAGAACACCAGAAAGTACAAATTTAGGAACGTCTGTTTCCCGTGTATCTGCTGCTGTTACTAGGATCTTGTACCATGCAGACATCTGAGATCTGCCAGTCTGTGAGCTGATGGACAAAGCTAATATTTAAAGTTTGCAATTAATAACACTGAGCTTGTCTCATCTGCATGTCTTCTCTTTCTGCATGTAAACAAAAGTCACAAACACAGTTATTAGTCTTCTAATATATTACAATAAAAACCATTGTTAACAGCAAATTAGAGAGACCCTATTTCTCCTTAAACTTAATTATTAATAAATTGGGAGATTTGTGTGACGCTTTGCTATTTTTGCAAAAATGCATTAAAGAATGCTTTCATTAATAAATAATTTTTGTATGCAAGCGGTTTAGGTACCTGAATTTGACCTGGTATCTGGTTCTTGTAGTTCATGTACAGCACAGATCAGAACAGGAGAGGGAGAAACAGCACAAGGAGCCACATAGTGATAAGGGGAGAAGAAGGGTGACAGTGAGATGAGTTCATCAGCTTGCTGCCTCCCCTTACTGTGCAGTCACAGGATAATGGGGAGGAGAGACCTATAAATTGGACTTAACTAGAGCCCCCATAAGGGCTGAACTCCATGGCAAAGGTACATAAATCTCAGAATTATATAGAAAAAAAACTTTAAGCCAAATTAAATATTAGAAATGTATGTGAACACATGGGTACAAAAATAGCCAATACTACACCTCCGTTACCCATCAGCAGTTAATCTTAAACATTACAATGCATTCACACTTTCACGTTTCTTATTTAACGTTCCTAGTATTATGAAAGAATACCTTTTTTTTTTAATAAATTAGCCATTGTAACAAAGCAGAACTAAATCAAAAATCCCACATATCTGTCGATCCATCCGGAGGTTTCCACAATGGAGTCCCACGTCATAAGGTATGCTCCTTCGGGTTGGTGCAGAGGAAGTGCCAGGCGCCGCTATTTTCTTTAGCCTACTTCCCCTTTTTTGCATGTTACCCGATCTCGCACAGCGCAGATGTGAGATCAGGTGATGTAGATGGGGGGTGGGAAAGTGCCGATATCACTGCGCATGCTTGAGATTGGCATTTTTTTCCCAATTAAAGAAAAGACTCCTTCTATGCATGCCCAATCTCAGACATGCGCAGAAGGAGCAGCCAGGAGCCTCCCAGTATGCGTGACGTAGGTACCCCGGGAGGCTCGGAGCTCCCATTCAGTCTTGATTGCTGTGGTGATCAAGACAAAGGGGAGGTGCTTCCCCTTTTTTATAAAAAAAAAAAAGAAAAAAGAAAAAGGGTGCTGCATTTTAAACGGAATTTTTACTTTATATAAAAAGGGTTGTCTACCTTACACTTGGGTGTTCCTACTCTTCCTCTCTATGGAATGAAATAAACCCAAAAAGAGTTATTAAAATTTGGTACAATGTGGCCAGAAACCATTACACAGATTTAGAGCAAGAAAATATATTAGGGGTGGATGCTATTGTGTACTCTCTTACTTAATAAATAAACAGCAAAAACATTTGAATTGTACATAATCAATTTTATTTTTTAAGAAAAAAAAAATATTCCAAATGCAAATCAAATATTTCCAGTACAAATTCTGCACCTACACTGATAAATGCAAGAGATGTGGATCCAATCTGTTCATTTTATCCATGATTTTAAAAGGCAAATTAATTCAGCAGTTAACTCCCAACTCTTGGACTGTTAAGAGATTATTTTGCTGGATCAGGGACACACAAGTAGTCGATTTGGGATGGTGGATATAAAGGTAACTGTACCAAAGATGCATGTATGCTTTACAACCTGACAGGATTATAAAAAAAATTGTTAAAAAACAAAATGTCTGGTCTTTCTATTGAGTTTCAGTTTCCATCTGTGCATCCTGAGATTCTTCAGCCAGTTTCTCATCATCTAAAAGTAAAAACAAATCGAAAAGATTTTCACTCGTTGAAATGCATATTTCCTAAAGTAAATAGCATAAGCATCTTGTAGGGATCAGTTACGCTTTACTATTGGTTTGCCCAATAGAAAGCCATTGATTTTATCTGTTTAGCGATCAACTGTTGCTTCATATAGATCAGTAATTTAGGTAGCATGACTGAACTACTAAATTATCTACAGTGTAACTCAGGCCTAACAAGGAGGTTATCACCCAGAGGTAAATCTCTCAGAAGCAAGAGTAGCTTAGCTCAAAATATGAAAGTTGGAGAATCAGGAAGACAAAAAGTAATCTACAATTTTTGAAAGGCTTTAAGTAACTGCAGCACACATACTGCACCAATAAGTTGTAGAACAGTTTAGTCTGTCAGCACCATGGCTGTCACAGCTTCTGTATCACATGGAATTACAGATCCACTGGAAATAACTATATACATATATTGACTGGGAGCGGTAACTCATAATAGCTGAACATATAACAGTTGACTATAGACAGATTGGTGAACGATGATTGGTTGGAATGGTATAATGCACTCTCTGGTTGCTCTTTACCTTACAAATAAAGCTCATATATGTAAATCTCTGACACAAATATCAGGAGAACTTACTTTCTAGAGTTTGCTGGAGTTCATGAATGGTGCTGAGGAGGACGTGGAACTGTTTTCTTCTCAACTCCAGCTAAAGATGAAGACAAACATTGATTAGTACATTTCCAAACACCATCAAAAAACCTTAAACAAAATCTGGATGATAATTTAATTCTAAAATGGGCCTGAATTGTTTGTCTTATCAGGCCTATTAAATAAAGACGTGCATAAATAACACAAACACTACAAATGAAATTTGAATATGAAAGCATATCAACACAATAATCTTCTTGTTGTTCTTGTTTTTAAACTATTTTGAACTCTTCAAGGGTAAATGTCATTAATTGCTGAAAAACATAGTTTAGTTAAAATGGAACTAAAGTTCCACTTTTCAAAATGTTCGATCAGACAGGTCATTATTGCAGAAAGGGACAGGCGATACATGGAACTGTCAAATGTAATACAGAGATGGGAACACAGTGTATTCTCTAGATAATTTACAGAAGTATTTTACAGAAAATGATTCTCACCTTATCTTCAACACTTTCCTTGGTGTGAGACAGCTGCTTCAACTCCTTGTCCAATGCTTCTAGTTGCCTAAAATGTCACATACATTACAATCAAGATTAACTTCATTATCTGCTCAAAAATATGTAACCTATTTTACACTATGAAAAACTAAGGTATGTTTATAGAGAAGCAATAGAGAAATAGAGAATGTCTACAACACAGAGTCTCAGTCCACATACTGTAGTATAAGCTTTTGATTTTGTTGCTTTCTATCATTACCAACCGGAAAAGAATTGGAAAAATCTACTTATTTTAATGGATGTGACACGTCCAGAGGTCTAAAGCCAGGGGACCTCAAGAACTATAAAAAAAAGTCAGAAAGTGATTCATCTGACTGACTGCTACCACAAATGTAAAATCTTCTTTAAGCAACATAACCCTTCAATAAAAAGTTTTCTTCTAAGTGTTTGTGATAACAGGTGTAAACACTGCCTTTAAATGCAAAATTAAAAGTGCATTGGAATAAAAGGGGCAGCAAAAGGCCTTGTCTGTAAACTAACCTCAAAATGACCTGCTTTGATCAAGGAAATAAAGCAAAGCAGGTCAAAACAAAGCTTTGCAGCCGACATCAACACCACACCATTGATGTAAATAAATCTGCTAGCCAGTGTCTGATATGTGTTTAAAATGCAGGTCACATACCAACACAATGCCCGACTAGCTCTCAAATTCACTTGAGAAAATGATGATATAAAATAGTGCAATAATAACAGACAGCTAAGAAATACATAGAAGTAAGGACAGCTAAGAAATACATACTTTAATGTATCATGGCGATCTGGGTGATTCTGTATCACTTTGGCTAACGCATCATACTCTGTGAAGAAAAAAAAAATATATCAAGCAGTTGGAAAAGCTACAAAACCAACCTAAAATAATAAATTTAGTAACATGCATAACTATTAGAATCTTTGCAGGGTCTGAATACCAACTTTACTGTTATAGCTGAACTGAAACAGAGCAATACACAGTTAAAATATATAAAATATGAACTGCTCACCCACAAATACATACACTCAATCTTGTGCTCTATTAGCCTCTGCAAAGCAAGTCAGTGATCCTACTTCTATTATCTAAAGTATATATAGCATGCCCACCAACCAGTCCCAAGTCACAATAGGGAGGTAATTACTCTTCTCTATCCGGTCAACAAGTTCCCAGTGCCAGAATAATAGCAGCTCTTTGCTAGGCAAAAAAGCTCAAAATATTGCAATGTAATCATTAACAATTCTGCACAGCACCCAGCCATGCATATTGTTCCTGTAACATAGAAAATTTATCTTACCAAAAAAAAACAAATGTCATACCTTGACGATTCTTTCGGATTCGCTTGGCCTGTAAAATCTGTTTCTTGCATTCACCGATTTTTTCATGTGCTGCTGCAATACTACTCTCTGTAAGAAAAGAAAAAAAAATCAGTGAAAATTAAAATAAATAAAAATCAATGAATTAATAAAAGCTAAGTGCTGAATAAAAAGTGAAAATGATGGACAAGTCACTCACCTTACATGACAGCTTTGTCTAAGTTTGATTGACTCAAACCCTGCAAGAATGCCCTGCTGCATAGTGTTAAGGAAATATTTTGCAAGATTTGGGATACTGAGCTCTCCAGGAAAGTTCAATAATGCCTGGGGAAGACACTGAAACATACAGAAAGGTCTTCTTCTGGATTTCAGATCTTAGCAGTCTTGACTAGCCAGGCCAGGGTGATGCAACTCAGGAATACCTGGGCATCATACACAGTGTACATTGAGAATAAGATTGGGAACAGGAAAGTATGTTTATTTTATTACAGAAGGATCATCCCCTGCCCCCTCTTTAATAAAAAAAAAAACCTGCCTGTTCACATTTTCTAAAACTGCTATAGGACTGCACAATTATCGAAAATTAGGACTAAATGTTTAGTTTGATATGTGAGCCTAGTAAGGTTTTTTTTTTTTTTTTTTCCCAAGTAAGTATATATATTTAAGAAAAATAGGAATTTCTGAGTACAAAAAAAGATGATGAAAAGACTGGTGTTGAAACAAGGGGGGGGGGGGGTATGAGATATAAACCAGTGGGGAGTACAATACCTCTTTTCTCTCAGTGTTCCTTGCTTTAGGACTTCCTATTATCCTGATGAGAAAAGGAGAGCATATATGCTGCTGGGCATTTTGGGGAACCTGTTCCTTGGTTCTGTCATACTTGGAACCCCTGACCATCAGCTTTTGTAGTACACCTATTACGCAGTTCTAAGACTTTATTAAGCTTGAGTAAATTTGACCCATTTGCACTTCAATTTTGACCCATAACACAACTGAGCATTAGTCACAAATGACAGTAAATGGCCTTACCTATATCACTATAGATCTTCTCATAGTTCTCCATTTCTCGTAGGTTCATGTCATGCACAAGGAGAGTTTTTCCCATAGAGAATGAGCACTGAGACAAACTGCTCAACATCCGCTGGTACTGAGTGTATCTGGCAAATAATGGAAAAATTTGAAAATATGAAATATGATATTATAAATAAGTGAATGTAGTCAATGTCTCTCACTACTTTATTTTTAATATTACACAGTATTTATATAGCACCAACATATTGCGCAGTGCTGTACAGAGTCCATAGTCATTTCACTCGCTGTCCCTCTAAGGAGCTCACAATCTAATGTCCCTACCATAGTCATATCATTACCCCAGTCTAAGGTCAGTTTTGGGCAGCAGCCAAATAACCTAACTGTATGGTTTTGGTATGTTGGAGGAAACGAGTCCTGGAAGAAAAACCACACAAATACGGGGAGAACATGGAAACTCCATGCAGATAGTGTCCTGGCTGACATTCGAATGTGGGGCCAGAGTGCTAACCACTGAGCCACCATGCTGCACTATTTAGGTTCTTGTGTCCCACCAAATATATCTCTACATAAAAGCAGTGAATGAATTGCAATTGCATAATGTGAATATGAGAACTGCAAAACAAAATAATGATTTTCCATGGATTTATTTTTTGCTTATGAAGTGTATTTGAACTATGGTCACTGTTCTCCCCAGACCCTTTTAGGTTGGTGCACCATCCGTCACGTTATAGTAACCACCTGGCTATGAAAATTTGAGTCACAATAAAGGTGCTGTGGGCATTCTTCCCACCCAACCTAAATATTTTGGGGGAGAGAAATTTCTGGAGAGAATACTGTATAATGAAATGTTCCCAATAGTATGAAAGTTCCAGTACACCGCTTCATATCCTTACCCATCCTCCTGAGATCCAGAGTTACACCATTTTATAAAACTTTTCACCATCAGATTGATTCTTCTGTCATCGCCGGCTCCATCCCCATCAATCAAAAGACGCTTACGAATAACTTCATCTGTAAAAATAATTTAAAAAAAAAAGATAAAAAAAGATTAGTTACGTTATCATAAACATAATGTTTACCCTTGTAGGGCTTCTCTACTGTTTGAACCCATTTTCGCTAATAAAACACAGAACGCATATTTTCATTGGTTGGATGCACTGTCATCCATTTTTAATGGCATTGCCAAATGATGAGCAGCGTGGGGTACATGCTCTGCCAGAAATTGTACATTACCTTTTTGATGTTGTACACAGGCCATTACAGTGAATGGGCTTCATTTGCTGAAATAACCACTTGCAAATAACTTCACAAGTATTCCCAAACGCCTGATATAGCCCAGTGGCTACTGTGTGTTACCTGTATGGGAAGGTTATCGGTCAGCACACAGGAGAGGTAAATGCTCTGTTTTTTTACCGCTAGTGTGAACTTACCCTTAAAGTGGAACTAAAGCACCACTGTAAAATCTGGTGTTCTGGGGTCTAATAGAGATTTTTCTCACTTTGGAGAAACTACTTAGTTCCTGTTGCATTTTGCTGGGCAAAGCATTTTGGATGGAATAGGAAGGGAATCTTTCAGACTTGCAGTTGACAACAGTAGTCTACCGCAGGCTCAGTCACTGTGTTGCAAAGTATCATGGTGCAGTTCCTGAAAACTACAAGTTGCTTCTGGCTGCATAGTTGTTTTTCCCCATCTGGAGAAAGAACGACAATGCAACCCTAAATTAAAACTAAAGTTACACTTTTAAAGTGGAACTAAACTGGAGAGAAAAAAAAAAAATCACACTTACCTTTAATTCCACAGATTGCTCGATCCCTCCGGAGATTATCACACAGTATTCAGTGCTCAACCCAGAAATTTTTTTGAGCCGGGTGGGAAGAAATTGTAGGCAGATGGCAGCACCTGTATTGTGACCAAACTCTTTAGTAACCACCCAAAAACAGCTGGGTAGTTACTGAAAAGCGCCGGGTGGTGCACCCGGCTAAAGAAGAACACTGGTATTTATATAGTGCCAACATATTGTGCAGGGCTATACAAAGTCCAGAGTCATGTCACTAACTGTCCCTCAGAGGGACTCACAATCTAATGTCCCTACTATAGTCATATGTCATTAATACAGTCTAGGGAGGAAGCAAATTAACCTGTTTTCGGAATGTGTGAGGAACCCAGAGTACCCAGAGAAAATGGACACGGGGAGAACCTGCAAACTCCATGCGGATAGTGTCCTGGCCGAGATTCAAACCTGTCCCAGGTTGCCTTTGCAGCGCTTTCCTAGCGCTGCAAAGGCAAGAGATGTCCTCGAATGGGTCCTGCGCTAGCCTAAAATCATCCTACATCTTGGCTCTACTATCTTCTGGCTTCATCACTCCAATTTTTCACTGAGCATGTGCAATGTAGCCTGCTATAAAGGGGGACAAAAAGATTGCTGGTCTCACCGCGCAAGCATGAGATGGTTAATTTTGGAAACACAGAAAGGGAGGAATTTTTTTTTTTAATACAAAAAAAAGATTTTTTAAGAGTTGTCTACTTTTTTATGTAAAAATTTGGGTGATAAGTTCGCTTTAAAGAGGAAGTAAACTCAAAAGTGCCCAAAACAGAAAAAAAAAAATATACTTACCTTCAATCTCGCAGAGCAGTCGATCGGTCCGGCGGTGTCTTCCATCAGGTCCCAACGTTGTCCTGGAATCCGTCTCTGAGCCGTGCACTGGGCGCTGCCATCTTCACCTCTTCTTCCTATGTCACACGACGCAGGCGCAAGATTGGGTAGTTTGAAAAAAAAAAAAAAACTTGCTGATCTCTCTGTGCATGCGTGAAATCGGCATTTTTTTTTCCTTTTCATGTAAAGGCTCCTTTCTGCACTTGCCCAAGATGCTCAGGCATGTGCAGAAGGAGCACCCAAGAGCCTCCTGGGATACGTGACGCAGGTATACCAGGAGGCTCTACGCGGTACTCTTTTTTAAAAATAAAAAAGGTGTTGCACCTAAGAAAAAAAAAACAAACAGATTTTTTACCTTACATAAAAAGGTTGTCTTTCCTTTTATGTAAATTGAAATTTCGGAGTTTAGGTACACTTTAAGTTTGTATGATCAGAGAGGTCATTATTACAGAAAAGGTCAGGCAATGCTCCCTTCTGCGTCTTACCTGGCTGATCGCTTCTGCTGAAAAGCTGTGCAGCGCAAGCTTTGGTTGCAATAGAAACCTGGCAATCCCGGCTTCTTTTTAATGTGCCGGGGATAAATAAATTCTTGTGTGGAAGGTATGTGGCCAAATATCATCTGCAGAAGGAAGAGGAGAAGGAAGATGGTGGCACCCACGTTGATATGCAGATAGGTGAATCACGCTGATTTAGTTCTGCTGCGTGCTAACGTGTTGACCTGTGGTGCGCTTTGCAGCCCCCGCATGTGTAGCAGCGCTTTGCTAAGTCTGAAAGGAACCTTTGCTGCTTGTTTTGTCCCGGTTCGATAGAATTACCAAGAGCGAAAATAGAAGGAATCTAAAATCCTAGTGTTACCCCCGGTTAATATGATAGGAGCACAATAGGGCTGAAATGCACCTCTTGATTTGATGTGTCGCTGCACGGCACAGTGATGCGCATTACATGCGTCATTGCATTATATCACCGCTTGTTCTGAATGCACAATCAACATGCAGCACAACATAACATAAATCTAATATAAAGCAAGAGAGGCCATAATAATGGAAACACTATTTATGGGTGGCTCAGGAACCAAATATATAATAACAAAGTGTTCAGAAATGTAAATTTAAAATGCAGGAAGCTGTAAAATAAAAGTTATAAGAATACAAATCCCTGATTGATACACAATGCCTGCCATGCACCGGGCCTGGGCTGCTTTGCCGCCATTACTCATTACATTGAAGGAAATAAATATCGGTTTATTAATATTCAGGTAAATATTCATTCCGAGTCAGAGAAACACCGAGGCCTACAAGCCTGGGCTAGCCGTCCCCTCACGGCCGGGATAGCACAGGCCGCGCCAGTCTCGAAACTTCGAGCCCAGGCCGAGGGCTAACTCAAGCCCGAGGCTGCGCGGCCTGTCCGGTGACCGCTGTGTAGTCTCATGGGCGGGGGGCAGCCATTGGGAGGAGCGGGGCCTTTACTTACCGTCGGTGACGGCTCCCATGTCGGCGGGTAGTGAGGTCAGACTCCCACAATGCAGCAGCCGGGGACAAGTATGGAGGCCGCACACACCGGGCCGAGCTCTCTATAGGCTCCAGGTGAGTGTGACACCGGCGGAGAGGGGGAGGAGGTAACACGCCGCCCCGGGAGATGTTTACAGGGGCTTCCCACACACCGGGGGGCCTAGCGAGGGGATGTGCGGCCTGCGAGGAATGCTGGGACTTGTAGTGCTAGAGGGCCGCAGGCTGCTGGGGTCATCAGAGGCCAATGTATAGAGCTGCCCCATGCTGGCTCTAGTAGTTCCCTCAATGCTGGGAGGGTGCCCACCGTGCTCATGTTTATACGTACAAAACCCTGCACCACCCACTTACATTGTATATAATATGCTGTGACTTGTAGTTCCCCCAGGGGTGCAGGGTGCCCACCATGTCCTGGTATCTCCTACACTGCACCACCCACATAGATCTGTATGTTGTCCTGCTACTTGTACTCCCCCCACATAATCCTATTTATACATACTCTGCACTACACATGTTTATCTATATAATATACTGGGACTTATAGTTCCCCCAATGCTGGAGGGGTGCAGGGTGCCCACCATGACCATATCCTGGCATCCCCTACACTGCACTACCCACATATATGTACATTTTGTCCTAGGAGTTCCCATGGTTGTGGAGGTTTGTAAGATTCGCACCATAGTCCTGTTCATACTCAAAATGACCCATATTTATCATGCTGGCACTAGTAGTTCCTCCATTGCTGAAGGGGGTGCCCATCATGGTCATGTTTATGTATACAATACACTGTACCATCCATATAAATCCTCCATGCTGGTACTAATATATCTTATACTGCAGGCCGGGTTCTGGATGCCCACTGCTGTCATGTTTATACATACAATGCCCGCATTTATCTATACACTATGCTGGTACTAGTAGTTCTTCATCTGCGGGAGGAGTGCCTACCATGGCCATGTCCTGGAATACCCTACACTGCATTACCTGCATATATCTACATATTGCCCTTGTACTAGTACTTTCCCCTAGTCTGGAACTTTGCAGGGTGCCCACATGGTCTTGTCGATAAATAGCCTCCACAACCAACATGTATCTTTATATTATGCTGGTTCTAGTAGAGTAGTTCCTCCATTGCTAATGGATTGCAGGGTGCCCACCATAGCCCTGTGTATATATATATATATATATATATATATATATATATATATATATATATTACACTGCACCATCAATATTAATCCATCATGCTGGCACTAGTAGCTCCATACTGCAGGAGGGGTGCCCACCATGATCCTGTCCTTACACGCTCTTTACTACCTACATTTATCTACTTTTCACACTGGTACCAAGAGCTCAATGTATTCTAGAGGTGTGCAGGGTGCCCACCATGTTTATATCCCTGCATACCCTACACTTTAATACCCGCATTAACCTATATATTATGCTGGTATTAGTAGTTGTCCACAGTTCTAGAGGGGGGCAGGTGCCCAGCATGGTCGTGTTCATCTCTACTTTGTATTGCCCGCATTTATCTCTTTATTATGCTGGTATTTGTTACTCCTGTACTGCTTGAGGGTGGCAAGATGCTTAACCTGGGTCATTGTCTATAGATACTCTACTGCAGGAACGGTGCCCACAATTGTCATGTCCATAGATTCTCTGTTTATCTTTACATGACACTGATCGTAGACATTTCCTCACTGCTGTGGATGAACACCACAGGCTGGCAGGATGCCTAACCTGGATCATTGTTTGTACACACTATCATATTTCTATTTATTTGCCCATTAAGCTTATTAGAATATAAAATATTGCAAGCCGTCCCAGACCTGAGCAGATTCACGTGATCCAAGTGATCACGAGGATACATCCTGATATAACAATATAGACCTTCTGAGACCAAATTTAATCACAGTAGAAGCCTTTGGTGGGGCATTTGGTTCTGTCTTACATGAGCTACATTCACTGGTGGGTACGTTCGGGCCTAGCAGGCTCATTGTTGGCATAATATCTTGTTATTTACCATCAGTGTGAATTTTAGGCACAGTTAGTGAAGCATAGTTGTGTTGAGATTGCACACCCACCTTTCTGTTCTCACGCCAAGCAGATGCCCTTAAATGAGAGTATGGTGGTGCTTAACCCTTACTTGCAATGCTAACTTTTCAACCCAACATTCATATTCCACAGAGAAGATAAATAGAGGTTGTCCTTCCACTGTTACAGGAGTGAATGGAGATGAAAATGTTGGGCACACAGCTCAGAAAGCTGCAAGATCCATGACCACTGTGCCCATCTGACACTTCTGATTACCACTACCATTGTGTCCTAAACATGAAAAACATTCCATCGCTGGCCTAATGCCAAGGAAAGTAAAATTCATTACAGATGGCAGATTCTTCAAATATCAGTTAGCTTGGGATGTCCGTAAATTTACAGTCATTCCCAGATCTGTCCACAGTTGGCCATATCGGGTGATATTCATCAAATGTCTTTGAGTACCTGTGATCTAATTAAATCTGAACTCCAGATAAACCACTAAACACACACATGAAATACATGGGAGGGAGCTCTGACACACCGCACAACCCAATTTGGCAGCCAGGGATATCCTGCTGTCCTTTTCTACCCTTCTCCAAAAAATAGGCCACGGGTTATTAACTTTCTCCTTTAGGCTAGATACACATGTGCAATAATTGTTGTTAGAAAACGAACGACTAACGACAGATCAATGATTATCCACAATTATTTTAAACAATCATATAGTGCACAATTCTGTACATGCTGTAACGATACGATCGTTCAAATTTAATCCACTAATAATGTACACACACTAGATATGATGGTTTGAACGATGCAGGAAGCAAGTGTACCGCAGAACCAAGCACGATCACTGAACGAGCGTCGTCCAATCAGATCCGCCGGTATGGTCGTTAATTTCCATGGTCATTCCTCGTTTGTCGTTGGCCTGTAGTTGTGCACTTTTTTGTTAACAATTATCAGACAATCGTTAGTTTGTTTCCTACAATATTTATTGCACGTGTGTAGCCTTGGTCATTTTGCTCTTTTTTTATCAGCATACTTATCGTTAGCACATGGGGACTGCAATACCACTCACTGGTTTCTCCATTTCAGATTGCTATATAATTATCAAACCCAGCGAATCTCTCACTGTCAGGCTTTCCAGATTCTTTCCCGGGCTCCTTTTACATCCCAAGCCACCATCTGCATCTTTTTGTGGGTTCTTCCTGATGTCTTCTAATTGTGCACTGCACATGCACGAGAATGGGTGACGTGTCTTCCAGCAGAGCCTCCCGGTATAAAGAAACGAGCACCAATCTCAGTTTGCCGATGCCAACGATCTTCAGATTGTGTACTTGTTCATATGCATTTGAGAAAAGTCCTTGATGATGCAGGGGCTGATCACTGGGATGTGCAGAAAGAGCACCCCGCAGTCCCCTGGGATATGTGACGTAGAAGCCCAGAAGGCTGTGGGTGTCCACTGCCTCAGCGGTACTGGACGTTGCAGTCAAAAAGTTTTTCTTTTTGATAGTGAAAATATACGAGCCCCCTCAGTGTTCTCCCCAGCCCCTTTTAGCCGGGTGCACCACCTGGCACTTTTCAGTATCCCACGACTGTCTTTGGGTGGTAACTAAAGAGTTGGGTCACAATACAGGGGCTGCCCCTCAACTTTTTTCCCACTCTTCTGAAAATAAAAAATATCAATGTTGGTTTTCAGGCTTTCATAACAGTATATAACATTTTTTTGTGAATGAACATTGAGTCCTCATTTGCATATTGTGTCATATGTAATTTATATTGTACTGTATGTTCCATTCTGCAGAGTCACAATACAGACGCAAGAACCACAAAACGAAGAGTTTAATCTGAAGCTATAACCAATAACTACATCCTCCAGTTGTAGGAATGCTTCCTTGAAAGGTATGTGGTCATTCATCAGAGCTCAATATATTTGCTTCCTAAACAATTGATAATTGATGTTCACTATCGAATAATAATCACCAATTAAAACAATATGTACTTCAATGGACATGATTCATTGAAGCTCCCATTAAAGACTGGAGATGATAGCCTATCATGGCTGACCTGGCTGATCCAGCCATTCATTTGCTATTAGATGACAAATGTTTTCAATCCTGGGCCAGATAAATTCCAGGTTTGCAGGTAACCAAGATTTTCCCATGATGTTTTCTATTTTCTCAAGTCTTTATTAAATCAGATCCAGTGTGTGTAGGTATGAATGGTGATTATGTGCAGTGTCTGTAAAATGGCTTCTTCCGAAGTACAGAACAGTGTACTGGTATGTACAGTGTAATGGGAGCGCAGAGGCTCTGGGGCATGCGCAGAAGGGGCATTTTTTCCACCAAGGGGGAAGAGATGCCAATGTCACACATGCACAGTGCGATTGGCTCTTTTTTTCACCCTTTAAAGTGGCTGCAAGAAGACCAAAAGAGAAGAAAGAAGATGGTGGCGCCCGGCGCTCTCGTTGCGCCGGGATGAAGAGGAATCCCAGGATGACGTGGGACCGGATCGCAAGATAGACCAGCGCCATTGAGGGATCTGCGGGATTAAAGGTAAGTGTATTTTTTTGTTGTTAGTTTGTTTCCGCTATAATTTTTTAATAATATTATTTTGGAAAGATTAGGGGATGAGTAAGGGCAAGCTCACACCTGACACTTACTTGAGATTATGCCAGCCGTTGAGAGGACAGCACAGCGGCACTGGTTCAAAAAGAACCAGCATCTGCACATTTGACAGCTGGCAGCAGGGAACGGTACTAGTCTGGCTCACTGTAGCCCCTAATAATTCCCTATAGGGGCCGCTTAATGTAGCGTCTCTCCATGCGGCTACATTTCCTGACGTGAGGAAGCGGTAACTGCTTACAAATGATTATATGGGCCTGATTTATTGAGGTTTCCAAGGCTGGAGAAGATACACTTTCATCAGTGAGGCTGGGTGATCCAGCAAACCTCGAATAGATTTCTTCAAAGTAATTTCCTACTTGCTAGCCTCCCTGGCGGTATTCTCGAGTGTGACTCGGGATTCATTTTTAGTACCAAAAGCGGAACCCCGAGCCACACTCGGGGTGGAATTGCAAGGGATTTTTTTAAGTCGTAGCTGGTCCCCACTTGCCTGCAGCATCCTCCAGCGGTGCCCACAACGACCTCCAGTGATGCTCGGCATCTGCGTCTCCAGCGTGTGAATGTTGGGGACGCAGATGCCACCCAGGCCGGGCAAGCGCGCGGTTGGGAGGTGGGGCCAGGCGGGAAGTTTAAAATAATAAATATTTTTTAATGTACCGCTTTGACATTTAAAAATACCTATTATTCAGACCACCAGGGAGGCTAGCAAATGTTTTGAATCCTGGACCAAATACATTTCAGGTTTGCTGGATCACTTAGCTTCATGATGAAAGTGTATGTTCTCCAGCCTTGGAGAACTTTAATAAATCAGGCCCTATGTCTATAGACATTCCCTGACCTGTATGGAAATAAAATTGCTGCTCACTTTTGAAAGTAAAAAGCAATTGGCGATTTTGTATTTTTATCCTTCAAGATAAACTAGCATTGAGATTATTACACTTCTCAATTCACCAACTTTCCATTTACATAAAAATTTTAATTAATTATTTTTTTTTTATAGAATGATGCTTTGGCTCTTTAGTTTTTCCTGGACATTTTAATGTATTTAGGAAATCTTTAATGAAATCAGGGCCAGACATCTGTTTGTGATACCTGTCTGTAAAGTCTTTCTTTCGTCAAGTCTCTCATTCACCTATGATTTTATGCTATGTAACTGACACAATGCTTTTCAGTCATACATGACAAAACTCTTTTGTTGTGTATATGTTGCTGTTCAGCACAGTTGTTTCACCTGCTAATTAGTGAAGAAAACCTAACCTATAGGAATGTAAATAGTGTCAGGTGCATGGCAGGGGATGTGAATTATGCAAGATTCCTCTCCTAGTCCAGAAAATGTATTGATAGGTCAAATATACATTGCTGGTACCAGTATCAGACAAGCAGCCTGATAACATTGGAAAAGGAAACCAACAGGAGCTACTTTCAACAAAGGTAACATTGGGGGATTACCAAAGCTACGCAGGGAGCAGGCATGCAACTTCCTAGAGTTCTATGTTAATAAAGTGGAGGGAGCAGGGGAAAGTGGAACCATATGGGTTGGATTGGCTTGGTTGGTAATGATTTTGGTGGCATAGCATCATGATAAAGGGATCAGACACAAGTAAAACTGATTCACTGTTTGTGCTGGGAACATGACACAGACTTTGAATGCAAGCTTATCGAGCAAGTAAGCTTCAAACAGGATTTAGAACCCCCTTTCTATCTAACAGCCCTTAGAACCCCATTTCTATCCCTATTAGAAAGTGTTGTTATACTGAGTATTGAGTGTTTGTTTAAACAAGCTGATAGCAGACTTCAACTGCTCTTTGGTGAGCTTTAACTTTAAAAAAAAAGTTTTAAAGTGGCCATATGCCTAAAGGCATGAATTAGATGTGACATTATGTTTGAATAAAAACCTCAAATAACATAAAACGTGGGGCATTTATTTGATCAACTAAAAATTGATTAGTAATGCTGCCCTTCATTTGATGGACATTTCGCTGCTAGTTATCACTAACAAACACCAGCCAAAAGAAACACCCCATTTACAGTAACAACACGGCTGTAATAGGGATTGATCCCATTGGCTGGCCATTGTTAAGGAACACTTCCAGCTGAATGCTAGCTCTGTTGGTTGATGGGTGCATGATGGTAACCAGGTGATTGATATTAAGGTGGTATTGATTGTTTTGTGGCCAAGTACCCGTCAATTAGGGTTGTGTTTCTCAACCAGGGTTCCCCCAGAGGTTGCTAGGGGTTCAGACTCACAGATCTTTTTGGCTATCTGTAAGGGTGGAATTCTTCCCACTGATCAGCAATGTAAGAGGCATTCTAATGCCATGTGGCATTGGTATAATGTGTACATAATACACTGATATACTGTGAGCTGTGGAATTTTGTAAGTATAGCAGGGGTTCCCCGAAGACCTGAAAGTTATGTCAAGGGTTTCCTCATGTTAAAAACATTGGAATAGGATATGGCCACCATAGCAGGAGACAGTAGAACTCCCAGTGTTCAACACTGGAGGCAAAGGATGCTGCAATAGCAGCAGCAAATTTTTGAAAACGCATGCTGAACACATTACAGCTGGAACAAAGAGTACTAATGACTTGAAATGTGGTAATAAACAGAAAACAGGACAGCTGGTAGAGGCTGGGAGCACCATGGCAAGGAGACAGCCATTTGCATAAAAAGGGCTGAAACTGTTTATTTACTTAAGGGGAGTTTGTGTCTCCAGCTTGGTGGAACTTATTCAAAACTTGAAAATGTGGTATAGAAACATATACAAGTAACCGGATACCATAGGAACAACTAATCCTCTCACCTCAGCAGTAAATCTGAATTTTTTGTAATGCTAATCGGGGAATGACAAGTTTACCACTCTGAAAGAATGGGACTCCAGACAATGACCACCTGTAGTGCTCTACCTGTCAAGCAAATTCCTAAATGCAAAGTTCATATAATACATTATAATAATAATAAATGAGACCGTTTTACCTGCAGCTGGGTTTGTTATTTTGTATAGCAATACTTCTGGTTGCATCCCTACACTGTCCAGCTAGATTGCCGGCACCTAAACCATTGGTGTCGCCTATGAAGTCTCCACATTGGAATTAACATTGTGATCAATGCCCAGTAAGCAGAGAGCGTCAGAGTAATCTTACTGATAAAATGTCTGTCAGGCCCACTATAACGACCATTGAATCCTATTAATAGGTTTATGCAACGGGACAAGATTGTATTAATTTTTCTCCACAATCTCGTATTGATGGTGGGAGAGTCAGAGAGCTGTGTAGTCTTCTCCAGCTCATCCCAAATATTCCAAATGGCATAAGGTCTGGACTCTGTGGTGGCCATTCTATGTTTTCTCATGTCCCTGAACCACTCACAATTTGAAAGGGATGAGTCCTGGCATTGCGATCTTGGAATATACCCGTGCCATCAGGGATTGTACGTGCCATCCTATAGGGGTGAATGCCCATTGCAGCACACATAGGCCTAACGGAGAACAATCTGAGTGCAGAGATTATAGCTGATTATTTGTTATTATTAATATTAATAATAAACAGTATTTATATTGCACCAACATATTACACAGCGCTGTACAAAAAAGAGGGGTTGCGAATGATCAACCGATACAAACAATTACACAGGAGGAGGAGAGGACCCTGCCCCAAAGAGCTTACTATCTAAGAGGTGGGTGATGTAGCTGATGGTGGAAAGAATATTTGTAAACATTGCTGGTGTTAGCCACCTGAAATGCGCAAAATACGTGAGAGGAGAGAGAGGACAGGACCAGAAGCTAAGCAGGGCAGTACTGTTTTTGCACAGTGCTGTTAATCTAACACAGTTTACCGTGCCTACAGGAGGAAAGAGCAAAGGTATGACCTCATCATTGTGCTGCTGCAATTAATATTATTATTATTATTATTATTATTATTAATAATAATAAATGGGATTTATATAGTGCCAACATATTACGCAGTGCTGTACATTAGTGAGGCTGCAAATGACAGAGGGATACAGATGGAGACACAGGAGCAGGAGAGGACCCTGCCAAGAAGAGCTTACAATCTAGGAGGTGAGGGAAGTAACACCCAATAGGAGGGGTAGTGGTGGGAAGTAGTGACGGTTTAGGAGACAAAAGACGGGTAGGCAAGTTTTAAAAAATGGGTTTTGAGTGCACTTTTAAATGAGCAGAAAATAGGAGCAAGCTGAATAAGAATAAGACCATTCCAGAGAGTTGGGGCAGCTCCAGAAAAGTCTTGGAGCCATGAGTGTGATGAGGTTATGAGTGAGGAAGTCATTAGTAGGTCATTGGAGGAGCGAAGAGAGCGCATTGTAATTGCCTGCATTTTATTCTGTGACCAAGCTGTATTGCTTAGCGGTATTTGTGTAAAGTGAGGTCACCCACCAATGTTTTATCGGAACCACAAGTCTGGATGAACAGATAGAACAAAATCCTTTGGTAGGTTCACCTATTTGTTGCCTGGAGTTCAGCTTTAAGTGGGCTTAAAAAAAAAAAAAAAAAAAAAGGACTTCATGCATTTATTCTAAAGGCCCCTAATAGCTGATATTTGCCTTTCCTAGATGCTCATCACTCGGATCGGTCACGTACGTGAGCTGAGAAATCATGTCACGTTGTCACCGATCAGGCAGTCGTCATATAATTGTTCTGTTTTTTGCTTCGGGATCTGGGTAGAGTAGACCATTGTGTCGAAATGAAGTTGCTTGGCAACGGCGGCTTTGCATAAAAAAACAGATTTAATTCTGTTTTAAAGATGTACGATGGTGCTTGGCGGCTCCGCGCTTCCCTAGGAGGTGCAGTAACCCTATATACAAATATTCGCTGGGCTATTCGCCTTATCGGAGAGCGACGAGCCAATAGGTTGCTGGAAATAAGATGGTAATACATAAATGGGTGTCAATCACGCGTGTTACATGCAAAATATTATTCCTAAATAACAATGCGGGGTGCAGGGGGTCATCTGCAACAACAAGCACAGCAAAGGAAATGTTTGAGGGAATGTCAGATTCCCTGATTTATAAATGGAGCCCAGAGATTAAACTAACATGGGCAGCAATGGGCAGATTTTGGATGATCTAACTCAAGCTAAAGGACAAAACAATATAAATAAAGCAACATAAGGGAGGTAAAAAGGCATTCAGTTGTTGCCTATTCTAAATATTTAAAGCTGAACTCTAGACAAAAATTATTATATAGTTATATTTTCATATAAAGAAAGTTATTTTTACTCTGTCTTGTCAAAAAAAGTTGCACACTCTGATTAATCATTGGACCGCCTTTAGCTTTGATTTTGGCATGTATTCCCCATATCATTTCAATATACAATGTTGCAACATTTATTTCTGTCTGGAGTTGTATTGATTTTTGGCCAGGATGGTGATGGGCGAGACAGACAGATATGTAAAGTCTTCTCCAGCACATCCCAAAAATTCTCAAAGGGGTTTAGGTGTGGATTCTGTGGTGGCCAAATCATGTGTGACAATGATTTCTCATGCTCCCTGAACCACTCTTTCACAATTTGAACCAGATAGATCCTGGTATGTTCATCTTTAAATTTGCTATCCATTGATGCTATCCATTGATGGACTTCTGCACCCCCCAGACACCCCACATCATACCACTGCCCCCTGCATGTACCCCACATCATACCGCTGCACCCCACATCATGCCTTTGCTCCCCTGCAGGCACCCCACATACCGCTGTCCCCTGCAAACCTGCAGGTACCCCACATCATATCTCCGACCCCACAGGCTTTGGGACTTTTCTTGGCTGTGTAGTGTGTGTGTGTGTGTGAGTGTGTAATATATATATATATATATATATATATATATATATATATATATATATGTGTGATAAAATTTATTATCAGTTGATAATCAATTGTACAGATTGGTTTAAATGAACACTAACTACCCAGCAATGGGTAACAGCTCTGAGATGAGTAGTTGGTGGGCCCTAATCCCATAGAATACAGGAACACATTAATTATTATTATTATACAGTATTTATATAGCACTGACATATAACACAGCCCTGTACAAAGTCCATAGTCATGTCACTAGCTGTCCCTCAAAGGAGCTCACAATCTAATGTCCATACCATAGTCATATGTCTTTATTACAGTCCATGGTCAATTTTTTGGGGGGAAGCTAACTAACCTAACTGAATGTTTTGGAAATCATGATTCCCATCTTGTTTCCCTTCTTTATCCATAATGAATGATTACATAACAAAACATGCCCATATTAGGTTTGATTGCTAATATTATATCTATTCTTATCTATTCTATTCGGTTCTAATTTCCAATGTTTATTGCTTTGGTTATATGTATGATGTGCTACTTGATTTGGTACAATCCACCCCCAGAGGTAAATGAGTTTATGATACACAATCTATCTATACTTTATATATAATGATATGTATTACATTCACTCACCTACATTCTGTGTGTACATATAATCTATTTATTATCCATGCAGACTCTAGATTATCAATATTATTATTATTATTATAAATAAACAGGATTTATGTAGTGCCAACATATTACGCAGCTCTGTACATTAAATAAGGGTTGCAAATGACAAACAGAGACACAGGAGGAGGAGAGGACCCTGCCCGAAGAGCTTACAATCTAGGAGGTGGGGGAGGTATCACACCATAGGAGGGGAAATATGTAGTTGGGGGAAGTAGTGACCGTTTCAAAAGACAGAAGAAGATGGGTAGGCAAGTTTGGAAAAAATGGGTTTTTAGTGCTCTTTTTAATGAGCAGAAATGCCCCAAAGAACTTACAATCTAGGAGATATCTTATATAATGATGGAGGTGATGTGTCAGCTGCTATAGAAGGATCATTCTGCCTCGTATGTAATGCTCAGGGTGGATAATGTAATATTTTTATATCTGCAATTGTCTGTGTGAGTGTGTATGACGTTTGTGCGATGGCAGCAGCACTGCACGGTTCTCCTCCTCTCCTATGTGTGTGAATAATACAAGTCTATGAACATGGAAAATCAATGTGAATATAAAGTAATGACGTAGAAACGTCTCCTGCTTCACTGCCATCCCTATATCGTCATAGAAAATCTATAGACGCTGTGTATAAAGGAAACAAATGAGTTAAAATGTGTAAAGTATTAATGAAGTGTGCTGATACTGATATAACATGCAGAGTATTACCATGAATCCGTGGATGTATGTATGGTGAATATGTGTGTGTATGTTGTATGATTGGCTTGGTGTATATATGATATACAATGTGTTATTATTATATGGATGTCAGATTACTATGAATGTATGGATTTTACAGATTATGTGAATCCTTTAGATTTAGAGACGTCAGATGGTATGAAATGAATTTACCCCCATATCTGTCCTGACATTATACCTACACATTACTACCAGACCTCAGAGAAATCTAGACGGTAGTGAGTCTGCGTGTGATAAATGCAAACACACACACTATGGGGGGGGGGCTATTTAAAAAGCAGTGAATCTGACATTCACTGAAACCTGATAGTAAATAAATCATGAACTTGGAAAATTCTCCACCACTTGGGGTCCTAAAAAACAAACATAGGGACCAGTTCACCATCCTTGGGGGACGACTGTGGCTTGTGTTCATTGGGGGGCAGGAATAATTGCCCCCAAAAATATAATAGGGAAAACGTAGTGCAAGGAATAGTTTCCCCATCTTGGCATTAAAGGGGTGAATAGTTCCCCGTTGTTGGCATCAGTGGGAGGAATAGTGCTTTGTCACTGGTATGTGTGAAGTAATGTACCCCATAGCTGCCATTAATGGGAGAATGTTCCTTCATCATTGGTGCTAGGGGGGACTGGTGATGTGTGTTGGCATACGTGGAAGGAAAATGCCCCATGTTGACCTCATTTGCAGACGTTGTGCCCCATGGTTGGTGTCAGGTGTAGGAATGTTGCCCAATGGGTTGGTTACATGCAGGCAACGGGGACACAGTTTAGGAGCCACAGCTGTAGACAGTTGAGGAATGTACAGATGTATCTATATAATGTATGGGAGGGTGACGTGTTTGTGATGTGTAGATGATATGTATGGTGACATGTACATATGATATGTATGTTGTGCATCGCATAGTAATGTGTAGATTATAT
This sequence comes from Pyxicephalus adspersus, assembly GCF_032062135.1. Classification (NCBI taxonomy): domain Eukaryota; kingdom Metazoa; phylum Chordata; class Amphibia; order Anura; family Pyxicephalidae; genus Pyxicephalus; species Pyxicephalus adspersus. The sequence goes on along the minus strand of NC_092865.1, from coordinate 58,490,408 downwards.
TACAGCGGGGTGACATATAAATGATGTGTATGTTGTGAAGATGATGTTTTTGGTGTGGTGAGCTGTGTCTGTGGTGTGTATGTTGTATAGTGACGTGTGTACAGTGTTTAAATCATATGTATGGTGGGGTGACATATATAAATGTGTATGCTGTGTAGAGAATGTGTGGTGTGCGCTTCTATGACATATGTGTATGTTTGGCATGTATACGATGGCAGTTCTGTGATGTGTGGTGTATGATGCGGTGAAGTGTGTATGACGTGTGTGATTCTATGACGTGTGGTGTGTATGACATATGGTTCTATGACATACGTATGATGCGGTGACATGTTTGTGTCTGGTTGTATGAGATATGCGGTGTGTATGGCGCTAATAAATGTGTATGACGTACGGTTCTGTGATGTGTGTGATGTGTATGATGAGGTGTGCAGTTCTATGACGTGTATATGGCACTATGATGTGTGTGTATTGTGTATGATCTGTGTGTACAGTTGTATGAAATATGTGTACGGCACTTTGACGTGTGTGTGACATGTGATGTGTGTACAATCCTATGACGTGTGTACGATGTGTGTGACATGACATGTGATGTGTGTACGACGCTATGACATGTGTGACGTGATGTGTACAGCACTATGACATATGTGTGACATGTAATGTGTGTATGGCGCTATGATGTGTGGATGCGATATGTGTGACGTGATGTGTGTACGGCGCTATGGCCTATGTGACATGTGTGTGCGATGTGTGAAATGTGATGTGTGTACGACACTATGACATGTGTGAGATGTGTGTATGGTGCTATGATGTATGTGTGCAATATGTGTGTTGTGTATGACGTGTGTGCGATATGTGTGTTGTGTGTGACATGTGATGTGTGTACGGCGCTATGACGTGTGTGTGCTATGTGTGTTGTGTATGACATGTGTGTGCGATATGTGTGACATGTGATGTGGGTGTGAGCTGTCAGCTGGTGTGCAGGCCCCGCCCTCTCCTCCCCTGTGTGTGCGGGAAGTTCCTGTCGGGGAGGGGTTGGGAGGGCCGAGCCGGGTGAAGGAAGACCTGTAATTCCGCTCTGGCCTCCGGAATCCCCGGCAGGGTCATACGGGGGAGATTGGGGGTCGGGATGACGCGCTGTGGCCCCCTGGGGGCCCTTAGCCTCACCTAACCCCCAGCACCGAGCGGTAAGCTTCTTGTGGTATGGGGGGAGGGGCGCCCTATGTCGCCGGCGCTGGCCGTGGCGCTGTGTATACACGTGTTTAACCCCTTTGTTGCCGGGCGGGGAGGAGCCGGGCTGCTGGCATGCCGGAGGGAGGGGGGGTGTATGATGCCCGCTCCCCCCCATCTCATCACTTTCTTCTTACATTGTAGCGGAAAGAATGTCGGAGCGGCCCGAGGATGACGTCAGAGGGGAGCAGCGCAGAGCGGGGGCCCGGCAGCGGCGGCAGCAGCAGCAGGGGGACAGCTCGATGGCGGCCCTGCCCAGTCCCGGAGCCATGCTGGGGCAACCCTGGCTCAACTGGCTGGAGGCTTCCAAACTGCACGGGGGCGACGGTAAGTCAGAGAGGCAATGGCCCGGGAATGTATGGCAGTCACCTGCCTGGGGGGGTATGTCCGGTCACCTGTCCCAGGTACTGGGGGGGAATGTCCGGTCACCTGTCCCCGGTACTGGGGGGTATGTCCGGTCACCTGTCCCCGGTACTGGGGGGTATGTCCGGTCACCTGTCCCCGGTACTGGGATGTCCGGTCACCTGTCCCCGGTACTGGGGGGGAATGTCCGGTCACCTGTCCCCGGTACTGGGGGGGAATGTCCGGTCACCTGTCCCCGGTACTGGGGGGTATATACCTGGAAATGTCTGTGGTTACCCCTGCACAGTCCCTGGAAATGCACAGTGGTTGCCTGACCAGGTTCTATGCACAGTCCCTGGATATCTATGGTACCTACCTTTGGTGTCTAGGTACAGTCCCTGCTCCTGGAGGTCCCCAGGAAATGCTTGTTGGCCCCTGGTCCTTGGTGCATGCCCTCATCCCTCAGACCTCCAGGATAGTCTCTGTGTACAGATCTCTTCCTATTACGGTTCAGGAACAAATCCAGGACAGCCTTGCTCCAATCATTTGTAAAGTGTAAGGAAGCACTACAATGGTAATGGATAGATCTGGGTGGCCCCTTGAATCCGTACCCCAGAACGACCCTTGCAATGAGGCTCCCCTGTCGGGTTAAAATCCTTGCTTTTATCCAGGGTACCATATTTCCTTCCCTTACCCCTGTCTTTCTCAGGCTTCTATGTAGTCTCTTCTCTCCGGCCCTCCATTTGCCGGTTCTGACCTCAGCATGTACAATACAGGAGCAGCAATCCCGTGTTGTGAGGACATTTCCGGCCTGACCACAGCTCAGAGCATGGAAAGGACGAGGATGAGCTAAACGTACTTTGTACTCTTCCCATAGCCGGAAAAGAGTATTTACCTCTGAGGCACAGGGAGCCCCATTGCAGTGGTCAATTTTAATTATTCCTGGAGTTCAGCTTTGGGGAAATATGGTGGACGGGTAGCAAAGTAAAAACTTAGCGTGTGAACAACAGGAGGTCTGAGACTTTGCTTGATCATGTGGCCCACGCAGGTCTCCTCAGGTCATGTGACCTAATTTCAAAGCTCTGCAAGAATTGCTTTTTCTCCAAGGTATAGGTGCAAGTTGCAAGTAATGCCAATTGTGGCAACTAACCAATATCTCTCTGTATGATCCCTTCCAGAACTGGATGAAACATTAAAGGAGTTGGAAAAGAAACGAGAAGCCATGAGACTCTGCAAGGAGGGTAAGTGAATAATTCTGCCATCAAATGTGAAATACGCTCATTGTATATCAAGGATGCTCCTACTGAAGCTAGCTAGCTTCTCCTACTGGTTATTGTTATCTCAACCTCAAACTTAATAATATTTTAATGCTGCAGCACAGCAATAAATCAATATTTGATACAAACAATTTCATCCGAGCTACAAAATGACTTTTCAGGGTGTTAGATGTGTCACTTAGACTGGGGCTTCCCTTGGAATAATTTGCTCACTTTTTCTGTTCAGAGGACAAGAGTTTTGATTTCTTCCCTATTCTGACACATTGGTCATCAGGAGAGATAGAGCGGACAAATACATCAATAAAAACCTAGCAGAGGTTCTAACCCGATCACAGTTGCCCTCAGCAGATATAAGGTGTACTTTTGTACTTAACACACAGTTGTCTTTATCCTAATAATAATAAAAAAAAGAAAGGTAAGTAATGTGGTCACAGACACAGACGCACACTGCCTGCTTAAACGCTGCAATCTTTGGGATGGTTAAGGTGCATTGGACATAGACCTTCCAACCGTCCGTCAGAATGTGCTGCTGCTGACAGGGTGACGGCTGCTGTGTTAACAAATCCTTAAAGCGGAACCAAACCTCTGCTACTCACCTATTTCCATTCCCTTGCAGACATATTATTTGTTCTTCTCTTCCTGTCCACATTGTCCAGGCCAGGATGATGGCTATTCTGGTATCCTGACAACCATTGCTGCGCATGCACAGCCCAGCTTTTTGCCAGATACCCCAAGTGATCAGGAGAGTAGGAGGGATTATTGCTGATGGGACACTGATTTAATTGTGGATTTTTAAAAGTGAAACCTAAGTTTCACTTTAATGTCTAGGAGTACCATAACCCACCTGTACCTGTCCAACTTGTCTCTTACATTGCCTTGCGTTGTGCTTGGCACGCTGCACCTCTCACCCTTGGCAGTGCAGGTAAGGTAAATATCATATCACCCATACACACCAAACTTCAATGAAAAAAGGAAGTTCCTGTCCTTCCTGCCTATCTCTGGCTTCAAGACGCTCTAAATTACTAACTGAAAGCAGGTGTGCAGAGAGTCATCCGAACTGATTCTGAAAGCGTTGAAGCCTTTCCGTCAACTTAGGCAGCTGGCGTTTCTAAAAGAAAATGATTCCTTCCTAAACATTTCCTTTAGTGCCCACTGTCATTATGAAATCATCATCATGAATCGGCTATAATGTAGATTTAGTAAATCAGACCGCCAAGTGCAATATTCAACACGCATCCTGAAGTTTCTAATGTCCTGCAGGGTATTTGTTTAATGCCCAAAAAAACACGAACGCTGTCACATATTCTGGGTCCAGTTTGTTTGATGGGAGCAGGCAAATTTTCTACTCCTTCCAACTTTTTTTTTTTTTTCGTTTCATTTTAATTCTGTGGGTACAGAAGTTTTATTATTAAATGGACCTTTGCTTGCACAGTCACCCAGCAAGAGTCATGTAAATTGCCCTTGTAAAACATTTGTTGGCACATCTACATTTCATAGTCACAGATATTGTGCACTTATTACTGACACTTAAAGCAAAACTAAACTTTGAAACCAAAAAACTGCAACCGGGCCAGGCCTTTATTGCAGAAGGAGCAGGCCGTATCCCTTCTACAATAAAATACCCTTACATGCTGGATTGCAATTTTTGAAATACACTCACCTGTCCTCACCTGTGTTGCTGCCATCTTTTCTTTTTTTTCTCTTCATCCTGGTTTGATTTTCAGCTATCGGGATTGCAGCAGTTAGGATATGTTGCAGCTTTATTAAATAGAATTCCTTGCGCCGCCATCTTTTTTTTCTTCTCTTTCTGGTTTAATTTGCGGCCATTAGGATTGGAGCAGTTATGATATGTTTTGTTGCTTTGTAAATAGGATACTTTGTGTATGCTAAATGGGTTCTGCACATTCGCATGTCAAATGCAGGCCGGTTTAGGTTCTGTAAAGTGTAGATGTGCATTGTGTGGTACCTAACCATTCACCTGTTCTTACATCCCTTTGGTGCTGCTGCCAGTGTCTTCTGCAGGTACTTGGTATCTTTTTATTTTAACATCCCGCATAAGAGAATTTTTAACCTCCCTGGCGGTATGATTATTTGAGTATTTTCAAATGTCAAAGCAGTACATTTGACTTTTAAAAATACTTGTTGTTTTAAATTTCCTGCCGGTCCCGCCCCTAAACGCACGCAGCTCGCATGTACACATGTCACATGCCCGCCTGGCATCTGCATCCTATGGCCATGCATCCCCAACGTTTACATGCCGGGGATGCGAGGCCAGGGGACACAGATGCCAGGCATCACCAAGGGGACACAGATGCCGGGCCAGCATCGCCAGAGGATACTGCGGGCTCATGGGGACCAGGTAAGCCCTCAATTCCACCCAGAGTGTGGCTCGGGGTTACCGCTTTTTGTAATGAAATTTAACCCCAAGCCACACTCGGGTTTACCCCTAGGGAGGTTAATGCCTTGCTAAATCTGACTGTCTTACTGTCCCTTATATCAGTTCTGTAAAATGTATATAGATCAGGTAAGTCAGAGAAAAATCATAAAGCCTTATCTGAATCCTGTTCTTAGATCCTGGACTAAAAAGGGGGGTGGGCATGACAGCCAAGCATGAAGCTGAGTTCAGTGATAGTGGCCAATGAACTTTTCAGTACACAGTGCGTGTATTTATTTACTTCTAAGTGATATCTGGCAGGCTGAACTTGTTTTGGTTTCACACCTTCTGGTTGGGTTCTCGGTATCGAGTCTCGTACTTTCTCCAGCTTCTGTTGATTACACAAGGTTTCAGAATGGTTGATCCTTGAACAGGCAGAGTGAGATACAAAGTATGGAGTTGCAGACTTGTAACAAACATAAAGCCAGTTACCTTAGAACATCTGACTTGCATACAGGGATGGTGTCAGTTGCAGGACACATATAGAAGACATTAGCCCAGCATGACAGCCAGGCAACTAACATTATTAATTGTGTTAATTTTTTTTTTTGTTTTGTGCCATGGCATTCATCTTATTAAAAAGCCTAGATAAGATTTGTATATTATTTGTGGCTGCAGTTAAAGAGGCAAACTGAAAAATGCCTTAAACCAAAAAAAAAAAAAAACTTACCTTCAATCCCACAGGGCAGTCGATCCGTCCGGAGGTGTCTTTCATCGGGTCCCTCGTGGTCCCCGCATCTGCTGGGAGCCGCCATCTTCTTCCTACATCACCCGACGTAGGCGCGAGATTGGGTGACGTAGGTTGGAAAAAAAGTTGCCCATCTCACTGCGCATACGTGAGATTGGCAATTTGTTCCCCTTTCCACTAAAAGGCTCCTTCTGTGCATACCGGAGATGCTCGTGCATGCTCAGAAGGAGCACCCAAGAGCCTTTGCTTTGCTCTCCCATTCATTCTCGATCGCCTAGGCGTTGCACTTAAAAGGGTAAAAATTCATTTTTTTTTTTTTTTTTTTATGTAAAAGAAAATTTCTGCTTTTAGGTACGCTTTATTATTCTGCTTTTTGGTATTTCTTCGGATTAGGGCTGTAAATCTGTATTTTATTTGGACTGTTTTAGACCTGAGATTTGGAGATGGTTGTATATTTTTATGTATTTCCCTGCAGATCATGTGTAGTTGTTCATTTTGAGTTTTTCATGTTGTTTTGTACAGAACAGTTTGTTCTGTTTTGTATATAGGCCATATGAGTACCTTTAGGCCAAACCTCCATATACACTGGATCATGGTGAAGCAATGCGATCAGTGCACTCTCTTTGGATGTTGCAGTTTCAACAGGAAGAAATTGAAAAAGCAAAGCAACCATGGGGACTGCTAAACTGCTTTCAATGGAAAGAACTGACAGTGCATTACGACTGTCATGTTTGAAGTTTGCCAGAAGTAGTAGAGACTTTTCACCTGCATTGGTGGATCGTGGCTGCATGATATCATACAGGCCACCTGCACAGTACATTTGCATGGCAAGTTGGGAGTTCTTAGAGTAGAACTCTAAAGCCAGTTAGCCCCTCTAGAAGTGCAAGTGAAGTCACTAGAATAAGCTTAAGAATGACATGACTTTTTTTTCTGTTTATTGGGAAATTGTTCATTCCACTTTCACATCGTAACATAAAGTTGCCTAGTATGCTGCAGTCTCCTCTTGGCTATAATGCAACCCTGTCGACAAGGCTGCTACAATTCTTTCTTTGGAAGTATTCCTTGAAAGCCACAAATTATATAAATTTGCTTGCATTTGCAAACCCTATATTACCTTGTAAAAATTCCAACGACAGTAATAAAGCTGTAGGTGTACCTAGCAGACCCTCCCACTATGAGCAGCCTTTAGAAAACTACAGGAGGGTCAGATACAAGACCAGCCACCTTGTACATGGAGAGCGAGAATCTGTGACCAGTCTTCAAAGCTTCTGCACAGAGGCAAAGTTGGCATGCTGGTTTTATATTTTTTTAATGCCTTTAGGAAATTCCCAAACACCCCAAGATTCAAGCAAAGCAAATTTTTCCTGGAGTTCATCTTTCAATTTAAAAGAATCCAAATACCCTGCAAAATAGGACTGTAAATACTTATCTTTTATGCTTCCCACTCTGCTGAATATGTCTCTCCCCAGAAGTTTTAAGGCAAGTATCCGCCCCTGTATAGTGACCCAACTTTTCAGGAACCACCCAAAAACAGCCAGGTGGTTACTGAAAGATTGCCGGGTGGTGCACCCAGCTAAAAAGTGCTGGGGAGAACACTGCATCTCTATGTACTTTTAAAGAACACTGCAAACAAACACATACGTTTAATTTGCTGCAAAAGAGATAACATAACATAGAGAACAAGGCTTCCTTCATCATCAAGAACTCCGCATGTTGGTTATTAAAAAAAAAAATATATATATATATAAACTGTGGTGTGGACGACAACAACAGCCAAAATCAGACCTATAATTCAGCCCAGAGGTACCCAGACATAGGAGGCTAGTTTAATTCTCAAGTTTTGAGGCCTCTGGCTCGGACGACAGCTTGGCATGTACAGTCAGAACCCCCAATCGGGATGCGTGTCCAAGACAGAAGAAAAATATATCAGTTACTGAAAAGTCTAACTAAAAGCAAACTTGCTGGCTTGGCCATGCGGGATAAAGTAACAGGGTCTCTCTATAGCCCGGCTACACCTATTCCAAGTCCATTGCATTCATCTCTGATAATCAATATGTTATGGTAAATGTTGTATCTGTTTAGTTTCTTTGACCGTCAGCAGATGTTTTATAGCATTAGCTGGTCCAATGATCCTTGAATAAACACTCGACGAGCAGCCGTCTAGTCACAGTCATTCATCTACTGTGTGAGGGACAAAAGTAGAAGGAGGCACTTGAGACCGGGAAAGATGTCTTCCCTCAGATCCTTACACAGATATTTTGCTTTCTGACAAATCACAATATTACACCTGATTCTCCTCCTCTGAGTAGTCAGAAGGTACTAGAAGCTATTGACTGTGGAGATCAATAATTTTGGCAGTTTTTCTGAATATTCCCTAACAATTCTTTATTGGATAATTATAAATTAACCCAATGGGCCTGATTTAATAAAGCTTTTTAAGACTGGCAAAAATAAACTATCATGAGTGAACCTAGGTGATACAGCAAAGCAGGAATGGATTGCTTAAAATCAATTGCTATAAGTTGAGAAATGATTTTATTCCTGAACCAGATCCATTCCAGGTTTGCTGATCACCCAGATTCTCCTATAATAGTCTATCTTCCAGTTTTTGCAGTTATTGCAAATTTTGGGTATATACATTGCATAGATGATATCTTTGCAGCTGTGAAAGTCATTCTTTGCATTGGTTCACCAACAGCACTAAAAAGGTATCTCTTTATTACTGTATTTATATTTTCTCTATTCTTTATTATTTTATTTTTTTTGGGGGGGGGGGGCTCACCTTGGTAATCCTGGTTTACCTAAAGTTTTCTAGGTACTATCCTGGCAACTTCCTTACCTCAAATTAATATTATTAAACAGTATTAATATAGCGCCAACATATTACTCAGCGCTGTACGATAAATAGGGGTTTCCAGTGGCAGTGGAGTGGAGGGGAGGAGTTTCCAGTGGAGGGGAGGACTCGAAGAGCTTACAATCTAGGAGGTGGGGGTAGTATCACACATATTCTGTCTCTGTTTCTAAGGGTGCATAACCGCATCAAATAACCGAACTCCATGGTTGGAAAATGCATGCAAATAGAAAATTGTGTTATTTAATACTTTTAAACACTTTCAGGACTGTGCATGTGAGATTAGGTCATCAGAGAAGATACTTTTTTGGATATGAGGTGACTTGTTACCTTTGGCTATCAAAAAAAACCCTCCCGATCCACATAAATCTGTCTTAAAACAAGCCTCTAAAATAATTTAAAGCAGAACTAAACCCACTATACTCACCTGTCCCCATCCCGTCACATATTCTTACTTCTTCACTTCCCCCTTGCAATCTTTAGCCTGGCAAGCACGGGGTAAGTAGGGATTGCCAGCACAGCTTTTTGTCAGATACCCCTAGCAATCAGGCAAATAGAAGGGAATATTGCAGAAGGGACATTACCTGTCCCTTTCCTTGATAATGACCTGCCTGATCGTGGTTTCTAAATCATGTAACTTTAAGACTAAATATTTCAATTGTATTTATTAAAGGCCAAATTTAAATATAGGTTGTCATCCTATGTAGGGAGAAAATGGGAGACACCAAAAACAGGAAAAATTGCTTTTTACCACAGGAGATAGAGGTTGTAAAGGATCAGTGTTCTCCCCAGCCCCTCTTAGCTTGGCACACTACCCGGCATTTTTCAGTTACCACCCGGCTGTATTTGGCAGCTTACTGAAAAATTGGGTCACAATACAGGGGCTGCCACCCACCTACAGCTTCTTCCCAACCAGTTTTAAAAATATTTTTGGGAGAATACTGTAGGATAATCTAAAACATGTAACATATGTTACTTAAATCCGTATTGTTGCTGAAAACCATTACTTGTAGACTTAATAATGTCCATAGAAAATACGCCATGTCAGTGGATCGTTGGAAGGTCCCTTTGGAATCACAAATATTCAATTTTTTTTATAGGAAAAGTGGGAGAGATTATTTTACAAATGCACATTTTTGCAAAGTAGAAAGTTCAGAATGATGCTGTGTCTTAGCAAAGACACCTTCACGCGTTTCATAGTCATTTCAAACTTCTCCATGTTTTTTTCTGTCTATCGGAGAGAAGTGCAGACAGAAAGGAATGCAGCAAGGTTTTGTCATGGAATCACCCATATATTTTGTTAATGCACGTGCATCCAACATGTGTTGTAGCTTGTTTTATGTGTGTTGCATTAAAAGGCCCATACATATTAAATAGGTATCAATGCACCTAGAATGATGCATGCCATGCTATGCTGGCGCATTACTATGCCCATGCTATGGACAAATAGTGTTAGTGCTTTGGGATGCTATACAAAAGGAAAGGCAATAAACCACACTGTAATACACACCTTGTTCTACTTTTGTTGTCATCGTAGGGTGGTACATGTGTACAAAACATACAAGGGTGAAAGGAGCCTTAAGGTGTGTGGGGCCAGAGGAAGAGTTTTAACATTATTTGGTATCCAAGATGTCAGATGGGGAAGTGGTACAAACCTAAAATCATTACTAAGTCTAACTGTAAAGGTCGAATCGCACGATCGATCCCCAACGTTGAGTTATGGAAATATTTTAGTTGTATTTACCATGTTCCTTTTACATCTTATAAGTATTATTTCCTCATTCTACACCTTATAGGCATCCTATAGTCCAGTTTATTGCCCCGGGCCCTGGAGATGTCGACTTGCACTTAGCTCAAAGTTTGGCATTCAGAGATAAATGTTTTATGATGGCAGCTGGCGAATGGCTTCTCCCTTTTTTTTTTTTTTTTTTTTTTTTTTTTTAAAATAGTATAGATTTTGTCCTCTTTATTTCTTTCTTTTTCTAATTATCTAATAACGTGCAACTCCCTCTCTCTCTCTTTCCCAGCGTTCAGTACAAAGCCCAATATATATCGTGCATGAACGTTCGTCGTTCGTTTTCCAACGATAATAATTGGAAGTGTGTATGTAGCTTTACTCCATCACACAATCTATATGTATTGATAGTGTTGATGGCTTTGATTAGTGGTCTCAAGGGTGACATCCTTTTAAAAAATTTTAAAAATTTTTTTGGAGTTATATCCAAAAAACCCAGAATTTTGGTTGTTTATGGGCTATTGGCATGTAACCCAGTGATTCTTTTCCAAGCCAGGACTCTCCATTGTTCTCCCCAGCCACTTTTAGCTGGGTGCACCACCCATTATTTTTTCTGTAACCACCTGACTGTTATAAGATGGTTACTGAAAAGTTGGGTCACAATACAGGAGCCACCACCCGCCTACAGCTTCTTCCCACCCAGCTCAATCAAAACTCTGGAGAAAATGCTGTTCTGCACTCCAGTAGAGCCTAAATATATCTCCATAGAAGCTTCTTTGAGCCATCAATCGCATCCATTTTTGCTTTGAAGTTTAAGTGTGATTGGTGCAAAAGGAAGCCAAAAAGTTGCATGGGAATTACCCTTGGAAAGCACTTCCAGTGACCCTGTTGGATGATGTCTGGAGCTGGTTAAATTGTTACTTTAGAATTGTTCTTGAGCATTTTTTGATGTAAGTCCTCTAATACCTCCAGCATTTCCCATTTCAAGGAGTTTTGCTGCAGATTTGGAGTAAACAATACGTGATAACAAAGTAAAGAGAGAGTGACATTTTTGGTAGAGATGACAAATTACCCCTAGACTGACTGAGTCGCTTGGAGATTCCATAAGTGAGATATTCATGCTTATCCATTTCTATTCTTTATCTGTAGACCTTAACAAGGGCATCTCTGCTCCACATTCGGCCTATAGGGGTATATTGATCCTAATGTGCGATAATACCTTTTTTAACTGTTTTTGCTTTTTAAATATGCACAGTTTGTGTTTTAGAAGGATGATGTTAAAACCTTGCTTTGGGGTAATATCTTATTTTCTTAAAATATCCCACAGATCTATAAAAAATAAAAATGCATTTCGTGCTGCAATGCTCGCCTTCTCTCTAGCATTGTCCTTCTCAGTGGTACTTTTACTTCAGGATGTTTTTAAAGTGGAAATGAACCCATTGGAAATTCGCCTGTCCCTGTTTTGTTGGGAGCAATGCCATCTTCTCCCTTCGTCCCTGTTCCTCAATGAAGTAACTCAGGAAGTCACTCCCGATACCCGCCAGGGAAGCCAGGATGTACCCGGTACCCTGGCAACCAATGCTGAGCATGCTCAACTCTTTCTGAAATAAAGCTCTGCTGGATAACAACCTTAGTTCAACTTTAACCCTAGAGACACTGTGAATACAAGACATCGGGACAGCATTCCCCCCCCCCCTCCCCCCCATACAAATTTCACAGCAACATGTTTTCCTTTAAAAAATGTGTTTTTACCTTGAAATGGTCTTTAAATACTCAAGGTGTATTCAGACACTTCTTATCTTTGGAGTGACAACACCAAAGCTGCATACACACGTGCAATTAATGTTGAAAAGGATCTTTCAGGATACTTTCCAAGGACTAAGCACTGCACGATGCATGAACGAGTGCTGTACATACATCACCGTTCTGCTCTATGCAGAGGGAAGGGGGAGAACTACAGAGCGGCACCCCACTGTGCTCTCTTTCCCTTCACTTGCATTAGGATCGTAAATCCGCAAAGACGGTTGTTCGGACGATGGGCGCTGTACACACGCCAGATTCTCCTGATCCTGAGCCGATTATCGGGCGAGAACCATACTCAATTCAGCTGCAGTGTTGTCAGGATTTGGGCTACAAGCTGCTGGAATTTATCATCCCAATAGTCTACAGATAGTGTACAGAGAAAACGGATACATTGTTTTGTAACTTTATTATTTTCTTGTTTCTCTTAATGTGTCCACACCTTTATGCTGCATAAAGCAGAGGCTTTTCTTTACATAATTGCAGGTAAAGGCTTTAACTTCATTTAAAGAGACTTCCTCTGAAAATAAATGGGACAGATGTGTGTGGAGGGGTGATTATCCAATCACTGCTGTATCCCAAACAAAAATGTTGGCTTTAAATATACCCTAAAGTGTTTGCAAACCTCATCAATGAATTTATCTTATTTGCTTTCCATTGATGTGCGAAGTATGACCTTGAAAGGATTTTGCTATTGTTCTTTTGACAATGTCAACAAGTTTTTTTTCTTTTGCATTTACCAGACACCTTATCAGCTTCCGTTGTCTCATTGTCATATTATTACACAGTATTCTTATTATCGCACAGTATTTAAATAGCGCCGACATAGTATGCAGCGCTGTACAAAGTCCATAGTCCTGTCACTAGCTGTGCCTCCAAAGAGCTCACAATCTAATGTCCCTACCATAATCATATGTCATTAATACAGTCTAAGGTCAATTTTTGGGGGGAGACAATTAACCTAACTGCATGTTTTTGGATTGTGGGAGGAAACCAGAGTACCCGGAAGAAACCCACGCAAACACAGGGAGTACCTACAAATGTGCAGATAGTGTCCTGGCCAAGATTTGAAGGCCAGAGTGCTAACCACTGAGCCACCTTGCTGCCCACATTAACAACAGCACCTATGTTGTTAAGAGGATAAGGGGTTCTGTAGACCAACACATTCTCCGCCCTAGCATGACAACATTGCTCCTCTACAGCTACAGTCTAGTGAGTAAGCGTTGTCACCCCTACGACAGAAAGTATGTGAAGGGACAGGCAATGCCCTTCCTGCAATAAAATAACCTTACTTCTCTGATCCTAATTTTTTATTTGTACTCGCCTGTCCTTGTTGCATTGCAGGACACTGCCATCTTTTTCCTTTTTCTCTTCTTTGTGTTGGTCTGCAGCCCTTCTGATTGGCCGGACTGACTTAAACCGCTCAGGCATGTGGGAGTTTATTTAGCCCTGGTCATGTGGGATGTGCCGGGAATCTCGGCATCCTACACAGTTCTGGAGAGCGATTGGGCAGGTAAATACATTTTATTGCAGAAGAGACATCGTCTATCTCTTTCTGCAATATAACCCTGCCTGATCACAAATTTTGAAAGTGGATTTTTAATCCCTGGGGGGGTCGGTTGAACAAATTTTAGGGAATTCATAGTCCCAACTTGACCTCTTCCACCTCCCAGGCCTCACCATTGGCTCATCACCCTATGTATCTTCCTTGGCCAATCGCAAGGCCTGGGAAAGTGAAGGGAGTCAATGACATTCCATCAGCAGTCCTGGGATTTAAGACCAGATAGTAAGGGACCATGCAGGACTTATTAATCATGTTTTTATAGTTAATACAGGTTCATGTTAAATCCGACTCTTCATAGCTTAGTTTTCATTAGGGATGCAAAAGATTTGAGCTGTAATCAGGCTGCATGGAAGGGGCAGAAAACACTATTGGACGATTGCTTTGTCTATGGGCACCTTACGACCTCTGCTAAGACGGGCAGCTTAGATATTGTCTGAGCAGATAAAAACTCTCATTCAGTGGCAATGGCTTGGGCTGAATGCCAGCAGGTTGGAGCCATTGTTTGCCTCTTACGCTTTCTGTTGACACACAGCATTGCCCTTTGAAGGTGCACACAGGAGACCTGTGCTGCTCCTGTGTATGGGAATGCCTAAATGTTCCCTTCCCCCCATCCTGGGTGCAGAGAGAGAGAGAGTGTGTGAAAGTTGCAGCTGTTCTACATGTAGGTCAAAGTAGGCTTCCCTGTAGGCTGAGCTCAGTATCTGCATGTCACATTTCTCTTACCTGATGCTGCAGCCCAAACATTGCCAATCCAGAGCCTGACTTATTCCTAAACTCTGTGCCAACTAGGACTTTGCATGCTGCTTCCAACCATGTGATATTTCATCCTTCCGAATTAGATTGTAAGCTCTGTGATCTCAGCTGACATGGCGTTTCATGTACTGCTACAGCTGTGACCTCAGCTCATATAGCGATATGGAGAGGCAAAGCATCCGAACACCTAAACATTTATGGTTAAAGCTGCACTCCAAGCTCATATGAAAGACCTAGCTTATTGTATCTCTTTACTGAATATTAATCATTGTATGTTTTAAAAATTAAAAGGCGATTTCAACCAACAATCAGTGATTTTGCATTGCCAGCTATTCTTTAGGGGTAGGGTACCTCACCTGGTTTGCTTTCTTTGGCTGCACAATGTCTTTTGTATTTTTATTAATATTAAACTGGATTTATATAGCGCCAACATATTACACAGCGCTGTACATTAAATGGGGGTTGCAAATAACAGACAGATACAGGCAGTGACACAGGAGGAGGAGAAGACCCTGTCCCCAAGAGCTTACAATCTAGGTTTATCACAAGGCAGCAAGATCCCAGCATCCCTGGAACCTCCAATCTGTTTGATAAGTCACTGTTGACTTTGTCAGAGGTGATGATCATAGTTGGTGACAGTGTAAGTAAATATTGACTGCGGGGCTAATTCAGTTACTTGGTGACCTGGTCATGCTGTGATTAGTAGCTCACAACTTGAAGCCAGGAAAAAAGACAACAAGTATAATAAATGTCGGCTGTAGAGCTCACTTCTCGCATTGCCAGAGTGGAATTTAGTAAGCCTGGCCTGTTTGTTTTTCACGTAATGATGTTACAGGCAGGTTTTGTTTTTATAGGCCTGTAGTATGTGAAGAAAAGAGAATGTTCATTACGCTCTGTGACCCCATCAAGAAGTTTTTCATGCACTTCCTGTCCACTAGAAACATGATAGAAAGTAGAAGTATACTCCAAATATAAGAAAATCCCATTTCTGACAGCTATTACCGGAGATGGTGACCACAGTAAAAGTTATTCTCTCTTCTGCACAGAAGCATTCAGACTTTCACTGTAATGAACAGAACCAGAAATCTAATATATGAAGCTTCAATGTTCTCCCCAGCCCTTTTTAGCCGTTTTAGCACTTTTCAGTAACCACCCGGCTGTTTTTGGATGGTTATGGAAAAGTTGGGTCACAATACAGGGGCTGCCACCCACCTACAGCTTCTTCCCATCCAGATTAGAAAAAAAATTGGGGACATTACTGGAGCTTGTTGATTGGAGCAGAGAGCCCAGAGATGAGATAATTTGTTAGCAGCTTTCTCACTATTTAAGGGGTCCCCCCTAATTTCTGCATCAAGCTGTTAAACACTCTAAGGGGTTATTTTTTTGCCCTATGCCTGCTTTTAAGGCAAGTGAGGGGGACATTGGCATCTCTCCAAACCTTGTAAGAGGACGCTAATGCAATACATTTTTTGCAAGCAAGCTGTAGTTGCAAAGATGGTGACCAGTGCAACACAAAAGTCAGGGGAAATAACTACAAAATAACCCCCCTCTCCCTCACAATTAAGAGGAGGGGGGATCCACAGTGGCTAAACAAAATGTGCATGAGAACCAGCTATAAATGGGCATTTAACAATTTAACTTTTTTTTCTAGCACAGAGAGAGTCATGCAGCACTTCTCAGGGATGGCTGTTGTTTCTGTTCTTTCACTCCCTGTGTGTTCCCTCCCTGTTGAGTGAAGTTTTGGATGTCCAACAATAAGACCCCCACAGAGGCTGTCCTGTCTCCTGAGCGGTGCTCAGTTAGCATCTTTAAATCTTACATACTAAGGGGGCTCTCAGGATTTCATGGACATCATTTATGAATTAGATTCTTACAGATTCCCATTCCTAGAGGGTTGTCTCTAATGGTACGCAGAATATATTAACATGGAGCTAACTATGAATAATTTTAAGTCTGATAAAAGTACATTTAACCTAGAGAAGTATTTGACTGCAATGTTTAAATGGCCTGAACAACCACCAAATACATCATTTTGTTTGTTTACTACATTCTCTGGCTGTCGCAGACTGGCAGTTGGTGATCACTGTTTGATGCTTTATTGGTTTAGAAATCTATCATGTATCTTGGTCTTCATAATCAATGCCCTCGTTTTTTTTTTTTTTTTTGTCAGACATGCCGATATTTGGACTGTGCCCGGCCTACGACGAGTTTTATCTAGTCGTGTGTAACCAATGTAATCAGGTCATAAAGCCGCAAGCATTTCAATCACATTATGGTAAGTGCTTAACTATGACTTAATCACGTTGTTAAATCAGGATTAAAGATTGCACATTTTGTTCATCCCTTTTAATGTTTTGTAAAGTACCTGTCATTGACAGCCCAAAACGAAAATATTCTCTGAGGATTTAACACAAATTATTGGTTTCCAGTCAAAGCTTCGGATTAACCTGTTATGTTGATCTGGTGGTTGATTCACCCGGAAAGGGGGGCTTCCAGCACTGTAACGTTTTATGTACTTTTATGTGAATTTGAAATGTTGCATATGAATTTGTATTTTTTTATTATGTCAGTAGAAGGAGCTTTTGTCTCCTTTTTTTATTTCCTGTTTCCTCCTTTTTCTACAAAGCTCAGTAGCTCAAGTTGTTGACATAACACATAATATTGTGATAATTACTTCCTATTTAAAAAAAGAATGTAATTCATATTAAGGACTTGTTCAGACAGGCAGTTAGAATAGCGGTTCTTAGACAGCTCCCATTCAGCTGATGTGCTTGTTCTCAATAGAGCAGTGTGTTACAGCGGGCAGTACTACCACCATTCATTCTGTATGGAAGGCTGCGGGTGAAACACTACATTTGAACTTCTCACATCTGGTCCGAGATTGAAAGCATTTGCTAACTAATAGCAAATTATATTAAAAAACAAAAGCCCATTCCAGGTTTGCTGGGTCACCCAGGTTCTCCCATCATACTCTATTTTCTCCAGTCTTGCAGAGCTTTAAAAGATCAGATTACGTAGGTACAGCAATGCATTGAAGGGCTTTGATGACATGCATTGTTTATGTGCATTAACACTCATGCATTCTGTGGCTGGGGTCAGTAGGAAGACATTGGCCTATAGCTCCAGAACCCTTTGCTGCGCTCTCTTCTGGACTGAAGTGGCACACGCATGGTTAACACCCTCCATTGGCAGACCAAGCAGGCGGGATTGCCAGGCCTTCAGGAAGTCGTGTGTGTTGGTTGTAGAAAGCAGCCGGAGTCAGGAGATCCCAGACCGCAGGCAGAAGAATTTGTGCATAATTACACAGAGCTAATAATAACAACACTGCTAATGTTCACTGCTTCTGTTAGTTATGGGAAAATATATTCATCTGTCTCTAAACCCAAAAAACAAGAAATAGCAGCTTGCCAGTCATTAATGTGGTGGCTGCGTTCATTGTCAGCAAGTACAGAAAATACTTGTTAATCCTGCCAGATACAAGTGTCCTTGTCACTTCCTGTAAGCATGAAGAGCCTCATCTTTCTTCCATTTACCATATAATTATTATTAATATTAAACTGGATTTATATAGCGCCAACATATTATGCAGCGCTGTAGATATAATGGAGAAGAATAAAGATAGAATGTGTTTAGGTTCAGCCTAGGTGACAACCATAGCTGTCTCTTTGCACACAATAGTGGAGTGTAGACATTTGCAGATTACCCATGATCTACAAAACCTAAAAGGAAAACAAATGTAATGGCCGGGTCTAAGGACTGGTCAGCTGCAAACTATTATATTTTAGGTGCCAGGAAACTCGGTGACAACAATGGAATGTATGGCTGTGTCTCTGATTTATAGGTATAAATGCTCCCCAGTTCCAGGTAACCGCATCCACCATTGGCCAGAAATCTGTTTCTTCTTTACCCGAATATTAAATGTGCCAGGTTCTCAAACGCTCAACAACGCTGCCAGGGTGGACATCAAATGCAAACATTAGTAGAACGGACAAATTTTAACGTGTTTATATATTTGTGCGTTCCCTGACTCGGTAGCACATCATACCTGTTCTGTGTATAGTACGTTACCGTAACGGAGCAGCAGGGGGAGCCACCTACACTGAAATGTATCAATGTTGTTGTCAGCTTCCTGCTGAGACGTGCACAAGTCTCACCCAGCCATGACTGCTTGGGATGAGTCTATGGGCTGTGTATGAATCACAGCCACATCTGCTACATGAACAGCAGCCTTAGTCACTACATTCATCATCCTATCACCGTGCCCCCTACACCGACCCTTTCCTAAACATGTCTGGTCATATTCAATGCTAATAAATATATATATATATATATATATATATATATGTATATGTATGTGTGTGTGTGTGTGTATATATATATGTATGTATGTACTTATATCGTGGGCAGGTAATGTAGAATGGAGTTATATATATTTCTCGGATTAAAAACCGACCCACAGCCTTTCCTTTGGTTTTGCACATTTGTATTGGCTGCTTTTCTGTACTGAAATTGATTTCGCTGCATACTCTGAGCTTCCTATAATGTGCATTAGAAGCTACAACAAGCCTCCCATTTATTCCTTTAGGCATGGCAAATGCAACCAGCGCCTTGTACTTTTCCAGTTGTATTTCACTTTTTAGACCCAATATAGCTATTTTTTTAAACTAAGTAGGAAGAAATTGTAGGCGGGTGGGAGCCCCTGAATTATGATCCAATTATCACTAACCATCCAAAAACAGCCAGGTGGTTTATGAAAAGTTTTAGGTGGTGCACCCCGCTAAAAGGGGCTGGGGAGAACACTGTATAGTATATTATAATATTGGCTGGACTATTGCTTTTAATAGACTTTCTACAGATGTCATTTTGTTGTATTTTTGAGCTAGCTTAGGGGGCGAGTCCCTGACAGACTTGGGTTGAATGGCTGTCATTGGATCTGTAATGCGCTGCATGTTGTGGTGGTAAGGGGGTCTGTTCATAGGACCATGTAAAACTAGTAGTTCTGAAGTTTGCAGTAACATTGTGCCAGCTGCAGAATCAACAAAATGCAACCGCCACCTTCTCTATTGATGTCACTTCCTCACTGGCTTAAGTAATGGGGCAACACCAACAAAGCAGCGACCCAGTAAGTAAATAGTTGAATCTAAGTGCCTCTTTAACTGGGGAATATATCGTATACCAGTGAATTTATCATATAGTGAATCCTTATTCCCACTTTTAGTGTACATTCTATTTTGTTAGTCATGCAAGGTCCATGTATTTCTGCACTGCTTTTATTTTTTCATATTAGTTTGATTTGCAATGCCACAGATCAGAACCTTACCTAGAGGCTCATTTACATAGGGATCACGTGTTGCTGTGTAGATGTGTCCCGGCTGTACATAATTTATAATACCAGCTGCA
>NC_092865.1:58466478-58468439 GCF_032062135.1 Pyxicephalus adspersus | reverse complement strand
ACTACAGGCTGTCATTGCCAGCAAAGGGTTTTCAACCAAGTATTAGAAATGAACATTTTATTTTCAGCTTTTTAATTTGTCCAATTACTTTTCAGCCCCTGCAATGAAGTGATTGTGTTAAGAAAAGGCTTTAGTTCCTCACATTTGTATGCAATCTTTTTGTTCAACCCACTGAATTAAAGCTAAAAATCTGTTTCATTTAAAATTATTTGTGGTAATGTACAGAACCAAAATTAGAAAAAAGTTGTCTCTGTCCAAATATTTATGGACCTAACTGTATTTAGTTGCTGAAAGGCTGTACCCAATCATTCTTCACCTTCTAACCATTATAGTATAAATATTTTTTTTCCTTAACTAAGCACAAAGGGTGTCCCTCTGGGCACTGCTGGAAGCTTGTGTTAATATGAGATCATGAATATTTAGTCCTCAATCATGAATATTTAGTCCTCAGTCATGCCTTTGGGCTAAGTGGTGCCGGCCATTTGTGTTGAGCGTGGTGCAGGAGCTGCAGTCTGCACAGCAGGTGTGCTTCTAGCTAACATTGAACCCTGTAATGGCTGTGCTGCACAGATCCACATGAAATATGTGACACTACAGTATAAATTGAAGGGTCGTCCAGGCAGCAAGGTAATGTTATTAGTGAACTGTTGATCTTGCAAGCATTGCAACTATGATTTGGGCTACGTACACACGTTCAATAATTATCGTTAGAAAGGATCAACAAAACACTAGACAAGCACTGTACATAAATCTATAGAGAGGAGTAGGGGAAGAACGACGGAGCGGCACCCCGCTGTGCTCTCTCCCCTTCACTTCCATTACGATCACCCGCGGATCCACCAGGACAGATCCATGAACGAAGAGCGCTGTACACGCGTCAGGTGATCATCAGACGAGAATTATATGACCTGTGTACCTGTGTTTCTTAATATCTCTGCAGCCCCACATATACCAACATGCACTGCACTCCGCTTTTATTCTATTTGACGCATTTAAATACCCTGTCCTGGTGGAGTGTATGGGTTTGGTTTGGGGGACAGGGTCTCTTTAATTTACAATGACCTGAGTTCTATGTAAAGCTGGAGTTTACTTTGCGCAGGTTTTCTTCCTGTTCATATATCTTGTAGTATTATCCAGACTTTTTTTTTTCATACAGTTTTGCCACTGTGACATTTGTACATTTTGTCTCCACTAGAGCTGGCACCGTCATGCCCCCCGTCGTCCTGTTTTCACTTTCTATTCAGTGTTGAGTTGCCAGAAGTACACACTGTACTTCTATCGGATGACCTAAGGCTGGGCATATTGGAGCAGTCCGAGGCTTGCATGGAGGAATACTGGGATCGGAATCTCCATAGTTTGTGCTGAGGCATCATTCCTCATCTTTCAGGTTTCCCTGCAGGGATAACATGAGAAGTTCTCCATGCAAACATTGTCAAGTCCCTTGCTCCCCTGCTAGTATAAAGAGACCGAGGAGATCATTGCACACACAGTTCTGTCAGCAGTATTACAGAGGGCTCTGACTTTGGAACATTTGGACCTCTTCCCATCTGTGCACTGTGACAACACTTTTGCATACTTGCACACTGAAGCTGTTATGTGCTATGTGCTACCTTGAGACTCCCCAATCTCTTGTACATGCATGTCACGGGCGTCCAAAAATCGGACCTTCTTCTAGGTTCCTCATTGTGATAACGGCCATGGCTGCACTCTTGTGCAACATCAGATCCTCCACATATGCAGAATGAGATTTAGTGCCAGAAATTTTGAACTTGTTGCCTGAGAATACATGTGAATATCCTGGAGGCTGCATCTTTCGTGCAAATTTGCTAATTATTTTAAAAAAGAAATAATATTAGGGTAGCACAGGGTTTCATAGGTTAGCACTCTGACCTTTGCAGCACTGGGCCCCGGGTCTGGATCTCGGCCAGGGCAATATCTGCATGGAGTTTGCAGGTTCTCCC